>NC_045612.1:79335118-79417285 GCF_009762305.2 Zalophus californianus
AGGGCCAGCAACAATTTGCTCCCCAAATAGCATACAGTGCGGCCATCCCTAAGCCTAAATTGGTTCCTATCACTTGCTAGAACAAAATCCTATAATGGCTTCTCTTTTCTCTAAGAATAAAATTCAATCTACCCACCTATGGCCCTGCATCATCAGATCCCTGACTAGTTCTTCGGACCTCATCTCCTGCCATTCTCCCCTTTGTTCACTAAGGAATCACCACATGGGATTTTGTTCTGTTCATAAAGAATGCCCACCTCACTCCCTTCTGAGACACCAGGAAGTGGACTCTTACTTCATATTTCCATATGGCTGTCTCTTTCTCGTCATTTGGGACTGAGTCCAAAAGCCACACATCCCTCAACAGTCTAAGTATAGTAATAATAACTAGTCAATTTCTATCCCATTGCCTATTTGTCTGAAAGTGTCTTCTGTGTTCAATTTTTATTATCGCCCCCAACAGAATGTAAATTTCTGAGAGTAATAACTTGGTTTCTCTCGTTCACCTCTGTATTCCTACTTCCCAGGACAGGATGAGACACACACATTAGGTACTCAGCAATTATTTTTTGAGTAAATGATTGAATGCGTACACGACATGGTACGCATGGGGATTTACTCAGCTCACTTGCATCAGGGAAGCCAGCAAAGGTAAGATTTCTTACATCCTCTTAAATCCCTAATTTCAATATTTTCACAGAAACCTGAATTTAGAGAGCCAAGCAGGTGCAGCTTGGACTGGACACATCCTCCTCTTACTCAATTAGAAATTTCCCAATGATGTCCCAGAATAATTTTCAAGTTGGCTTACTGTGATAGGCCATGAGGTGTGCAAAATTTTCACTAAGCTCCATTTTAGAGTGTTCAGAGAGACCAAGCAGCCTTCTTGGTGGTCCCATAATCTACCTAATTGGAAGTCATATCCAGATTTATCCCGGTATACTTTTACATAATCTGGTGTTTGTCATTAAAGTTTGCCCAAGGGTTCAACAAAATGATCCAGAGTAACTAGATTGCCTTTAACTTGTTTAACCGATCAAACTTGAGTGAGAGCAGTCTCTTTAGCATAGTGGCCAGCCAAAACATTTCCTTCTGCCTCATGGGCTTGTTCCCTAGTGAACTTCCAGATTAATTGCATCCAAATTTTCCTGGAAAGGAGAAAGGCATCAGACACAAAGGTTGAAAGTGTTGTTTTGTTGTTGTTTGTTGTTTTTTTTCCATAGCATGACAAAATCATGAAACACACCAAAGGTTTATCTGCTGCCATGCCTCTGTTAGCCGTTGTATGTCTTGCTAGCTGACAGGCTTGTGTCAAGCCTATAACTTTAGCTTGTTGTTCTGACTTGACTTCAGAAAAGAGATCGGTTTCTACAAGTTCTTGGGAAATGGTGACTGCACAACCAGCTTGAAAATATTTTTGTTCTGTCTTAAGATGTGACCCACCTACAGAGACTTCTACATCTGGGCCTTGTCAAAGAGTTTCAAGGGGATCAGAGCAAGGTAGAGGAAGTTCTTGGGTTAAGGCGAGACAATGACGACGCTTTCCCTTTTCTGAAAAAGAGAGTAAGTTAGCTGGCATAAGGGTATGGCACCAACGGACCATGGTGTGCCCTGGATAGAAGCTGTAATTCATAGATAATTTCACAACAACTGTGGAAGGGAAGAAACGTTGGGCACTTTTGGTGAGGCATGGGGTACTGTTAAGCTGGAGACGTGACACCAAGATGAAACCAGAAATGTCTTCTACTAAGAAGACACCCAATGGGCCTTCTAATTTCCAGGTGTCTGTTAATGTGCCTGGAATCCGAGATCACAGGTGTTTGAAGCATCGATCCCATCCTGAACCCTAGCAGACTCTCCCTGGAAGGTAATGATTCACTTCTCACCTGGGTCTGTCCCCCCAAATTCTCCACAGTTTCTTAAGTATCATGAAATAAAACCACTGCCATGTGGTCAGTGCTTTCCACGCACCAGCCATGATACAGGTAATAACCCATTTATTCCTCACATTGACACTCTAGGAAGATACCGTTTGCCCATTTTAGAGATGAGTGGGCTCAGAGAAGCTGAGGGATTTTTCTGCGGTCACACAACTAGTGAGCAAAAGGGCTCTGAACTCTGAATCCAGTCAGTCTGAACAGTTCTTAAGTGCTCTGTGCCATCCACTGCCTGCTATACGGTGTCCCTGATTCACAACCAGTTTATGGTGGTGCCTTCTGCTCCTGAATTCTGTTGTTAACCTCCTTCATTGAGTCCACTACAAGAAGGGAAGAAATGTTAAATATAATGCCTCAAAATATTTTTATTTTGTAATAATTAAATATAATTTAATTTGTTAAATGAAAGTATATTTTAATAAACATTTAAATAATGTTTTTAAAACATCCTATGCACTTCTACTTCTGGGACAAATGAAGTAGACACACTTCTCTCAATTCCTGTCACTAAGTACAGCTAAACATCCTAGACATTATATATAAAACAAAGATAACAAGACTCTGAAAGGTATTGAGAAGAGGGCTGACCAGAGAGAGACCTTGGTACCTGTAAAACAACAGGTGGTAAGTGCCCTGGGGTTTCTGTTTGCCTCCTATATCGCGGACTGGGTGCTAGAGAAGGCAGCAATTTGGAATTGACAAGGGACACAGAGAAGAAAAGCCTGCTCTCACTAGCCAAAGGACCGATGAAAGGGACAGCCTAATAAGACAGAAAACTTTTAGATAATAACATCCCTACTTCAGCCAAACACCATAGAAAAAACAGTGGCCACCCTCCCACTCCTGCCAACAAACACCGGGTAAGGAGCTTAGATTTCTATCCTCACATAGCGGCAAGGGGGTGCCCAAACCTCCCCCCTCCTTGCTAGAGTGGTGTCAAAGAAAGCAGGGAGGAAAGCCAGGCCATTTGTTCACACCAAGCAAAAATGAAGTGACCCTCACCCTCCTCACTGAGATGGTGTCAGAAGAGGCTTACTGGAGATTCGTGACTTATACCACTGCTGTGGTGGGCAAAATAACGGCTCCCCAGGTGTGTCTGTGTCTTAATCCCCAGAATTTGTGAATGTTTTGTTACGTGTTGAAGTGGAATGAACACTGCAGATGGAGCTAACGCTGCTAAACAGCTGACCTTGAAGTAGGGGGATTTTTCTGGATTATCTAGGTGGGTCCAATGTAATCACATGAGCTCTCAAAAGTGTAAATGGGAGGGGCACCTGGGTGGCTCAGTCTTTGGGCATCTGCCTTCAGCTCAGGTCACGATTTCAGGGTCCTGGGGTCGAGCCCCGCAACGGGCTCCCTGCTCCGCGGAAGCCTGCTTCTCCCTCTTCCACTCCCCCTGCTTGTGTTCCCTCTCCCGCTGTGTCTCTCTCTGTCAAATAAATAAACAAAATCTTAAAAAAAAAAAAGTGTAAATGGGAGGCAGAAGAATGGATAAAGATTCTGCACCCAGTTCCGATGTGTGGGGTTTTTTCCCCCCACACCAAGCACTTCTCCGACACCAGCTGGGTGTTCCACAATTCAACTCAATTCTGACACCGTCTACCTGGAGATAATGTCAGATTCCACAGGTTAAGGGTTCAGCTCTTCCCATCCACAATTCAGACTCCAGTCTCAAGTCCAGGTTGCCACCTGGGTTTCCGACCGGCTGGCAATAGATTGGATGTTCCAACAACCCCCTCTTTGGGTTCAATAGTGGCTCACAAAACTTTGGGAAACCTTTTACTTACTAGATTATGGGTTTATTATAAAAAGGTATAACTCAGGAACAGCTAGATGGAAGAGATGCATAGGGCAAGGAATGTGGGAAGGGTCAGGGAGCTTCCATGCCCTCTCCAAGTGTGCTACTCTCCCTGCATCTGCATATGTTCACCCACCCAGAAGCTCTCCAAGCTCCATTCTTTTGGGTTTTTACGGAAGCTTCATTGCACAGGCATGAATGATGAAATCATTGGCCACTGGCAGTTGATTCAACCTCTGGCGCCCCTCCCCTCCTGGGAGGTCAAGGGAGTGGGACTGAGAAGTCTAACCTTCTGATCACATGGTTGTTTCTCCTGGCAGCCATCCCTATCCTTAGGTGCTTTCCAAAAGTCCTTCATTAACATAAACAAAGACACCTTTATCACTCTCATCACAGGAAAGTCCAAGGATTTTAGGAGTCCCATGCCAGGAACAGAACCAGGGGCCAAATCCATATTTCTTATTGCAAATCACAATATCACAATGGGTGGGAGAGGTGCCATGTGAGAAAGACTTGACGTACCACGGCTGACTTTGAAGTTGGAGAAAAGGGGCCATGAGCCTAGGAACGTGGCAGCCTCTAGAAGCTAGGAACGGACCTCAAATTGCAGCCAGCAGGAAAAACAGGGACCTCAGTCCTACCACTGCAAGGAATTAAGTTCTGCCAACAACCCAAATGACCAGGAAATGGATTCTCCCCAGAGCTTCCAGAAAAGAATATGGCCTGCTGACACCTCGATTTTAGTCCACTGGAACCCCTACCAAAGTCTTGACCTAAAAACTGGAAGATGATAAACGCATGGTATTTTAAGCCACTGAATTTGTGGTCATCTGTTACAGCAGCAATAGGAAATAAATACAGCCTGTCAGGGGTAACAAGGCCCCCACTGCACATGTGCTTTCAGTGAAGGCCATATGGGGGGCAGTGATGAGGCACCTCCCTCCCCCAGGGTGTCAACAGAGGCCTCGTGGGGAACCAGGATTTCCACCCCCACCTGGCCATAGTGAGGAGGTGACCATCCTTCGCCTGCTGGTATGGTTTCAGAGGACGTCTGCTAAAAGAGAAGAATTGAATAATACAGAGAGCCTTATACCACCACAAATGTCCAGGATACAATTGAAAATCACTCATCATGCCAAGAACCAGAAAAAGCTCACTGTGAATGGGAAAGGCAATCAACAGATGCCAGCACCAAGATGACACAGATATTAGAATTATCTGACAAGGGGGTACCTGGGTGGCTCAGTCCTTAAGTGTCTGCCTTCCGCTCAGGTCATGATCCCAGGGTCCTGGGATCGAGCCCCGCATCGGGCTCCCTGCCTCGCGGAAAGCCTGCATCTCCCTCTCCCACTCCCCCTTATTGTGTTCCCTCTCTCACTGTGTCTCTCTCTGTCAAATAAATAAATAAAATCTTTTTTTTTTTTTTTTTTTAAGAATGATCTGACAAGGACTTTAAAGCAGCCATGGTTAACATGCTTTAGTGAGCAATTACAATCACTTAGAAAGAAATGGAAAAACAAAAATAGAAAGTCTCAGCAAAGATAGAGAAGACAGAAAGAAAACCTCAGTGGAAACTTCAGAGCTGAAAAACTAAAATAGTCAAAATGAAAAAAATTAATTAAAAACTCGGTGGATGGACTCAGTAGCATAACGGAGAGAAAAGAATCAGTGAACTTAAAGACAGAACAATAGAAATTACACAGACTGAGCAAGAGAGAGAAAATAAACTGGAAACAAAAATGAACAGAGCCTCAGAGACTATAACCAAAGATATAAATTTTTAACATATTTTATTTAAACGCAAGTAGTTAACATACAGTGTATCATTAGTTTCAGATGCGGAGTTCAGTAATTCATCAGTTGCATATAACACCCAGTGCTCGTCACATCATGTGCCCTCTTTACTGCCCGTCACCTAGTTACCCCATCCCCCCACCCACCTTCCCCTCCAGCAACCCTCAGTTTGTTTCCCGGAGTCCAGAGTCTCTCATGGGTTTGTCTCCCTCTCTGATGTCTTCCCGTTCAGTTTTCCCTCCCTTCCCTATGATCCTCTACACTGTTTCCTGTAACTTTTATGTTATTGGCATCTCAGTGGATTTCTCCATCAGAAACTGTGGAGGCCAGAAGAAAGTGGTATACTATTTCTCAAGGGCTGACAGAAATGACTGTCATCTCAGAACCTCATAAATGGTAGAAATACCTTTTAGGAATGAAAGAGAAATAAACACATTCTCCGAAAAACGAAAACTAAGAATTTGTTGCCAGTGGACCTACCTAAAAATGGCTAAAGGAAGTTCCTGAAACAGAAAGTAAATGATGAGGAAAGAAATCTTGGATCTTCAGGAAAAAAAAGAAAAAGAACAAAAGAAAGAGTATAAAGAGTATTGATAGGGGAAAATGCAATAGACTTTCCATCTCCCCGTGAATTTTCTAAATTATATTTGATAATTGAAGCAAAAAAGCATAATGTTGTCTGTGATTCTCAATGTACAAAAATTATATGAAATTGCAATATTTTGTTAACCATTTTGTTATAGAGATGATGAATAAATTGAATTCAATACATTGAATACCTACTACACGTTAGGAATATTTTCTGTTATCTCTAATTTTCTTTGTCTTTTGTGATGTGTAGAGGTAGTCCTACTTTGCAGACGTGGAAACAGAGGCTTTGCGCTCCAGTGTGTGTGTCTGTGTGTGTGTGTGTGTGTGTGTGTGTGTGTGTGTGTGTGTGTGCGAGTGTGTGTTTGTGGTGTGAGTGGGGGACAGAGGGGTTGGGTGCTCTGCTAAGCAAGGTTGTTCGTTAAATGACTTAAGATGTGCTATGGTGAGGGCTGTGAATTGTGCAAGACTGTTGAATCACAGCTCTGTACCTCTGAAACAAATAACACATTATATGTTTTAAAAAAAAAAAAAAGAAGATAGCAGGAGGGGAAGAATGAAGGGGGGGAATCGGAGGGGGAGATGAACCATGAGAGACAAGGACTCTGAAAAACAAACTGAGGGTTCTAGAGGGGAGGGGTGTGGGGGGATGGGTTAGCCTGGTGATGGGTATTAAAGAGGGCACGTTCTGCATGGAGCATTGGGTGATAGACGCAAACAATGAATCAAGGAACACTACATCAAAAACTAATGATGTGATGTATAGTGATTAACATAACATAATGATTTAAAAAAATTTAAGAAATGAACTTCTGGGAAGAAGGCAAGGCATAGATGAAGAAATAGGTATTTGTGAGTATTCAAGAGCTTTAGCACACTATTTGTGTATACACCTCTTATATGTGTATATGTGGTGATCACTAGAGACCATCTTTCTGTCTCTCTAAGAAAGCAAGAGTTCAACAGGTATCTGGTAAGGGTGGGACACCTGTAATTTTCCCTTTTCCGTAAAAATCAATGGAGCATGGATTATCTGCATTTGTGTGGCAGTGGCAGTTTTGAGGCCAATAAAACAAAAAAGCAAAAACAGAAAACCCACTTTGCTGTGGTTGGATTTCTCTTGTTATAGAAGATGACCAAAGCCTCATAAGTTTAACTGTTCGATGTAAGGGGCCACATGTGGCTACTGTTTATGAATCTACCTTGGAAGACAACGTGGAATAGTGGAAAGCCCTTGTAATTTATAGTCAAAGTGACCTAGATTTGTATCCTCAATCCAGAAATCACTAGCTATGCCATAAGGGAAAGATTACCTAACTGTTCTGATTCTCATTTTTCCCATTTCAAATGAGGATGTAAGAGTGCATACTTGGTATGGTGTTTCTGAGCGTCAAGTGAAAAAAATGCATAAAAAGTGCTTGGAATGTTAAAGCTGTTCAGTAAATGTTAACTTCCTGCTCTACCACAACCCTCCCACCTCCAACTCAAAACAACTGAGTTTAGCTCTTTGTAGTGACATCCGTTAAATTGTGTTGCGATCTTAAATTGCTCTAGAGAAACACTGGTTTAGAGTAGAGCAGTCTGTGAACAAGTATTTACTCATGGCATCATACCTGATTCGGCAACTTTGGAGAGCAGGTTAAAATATCACGGCTGAACTTGTCAAATAGAAATAGCATACATGACTTCCAAACCACTAGAGAGGTAGAAAAGAACGCTCGGTCCACCCAATAGAAACTCATTCAGTCCAATAGAAAACAAAACAAAAAAAGAGAGAATAACACACGAGAAGCATAGAAAAAAAAATCACGATAAATAGGAAGCAGAAATAAGATGACAGAAACAACTGTATAGATAGAGATTACTAGGGAACATTCACAATGGAGTCATACGATCTTTAAAAGAGGTGTACGTAAACCATAAGGACACCAAAGAGTTAAAAGTATAGCTGTGAACATATTTTTTATTTTTATTTCAGTTCTTCAATGATTAAAAAGAGGAATTCAAGGTACATAGATAGCATTTCTAATTATTGTGTGTATAATTCTGAAGCCACAAAATACACATATACCAAAAATTCACTAAAATTGACAAATTCACTAAGTGGGAACTTCTAGTATATCTCTCAGTAACTGATTGATAAAGAAAACAATAACTATTAGTAATGATAAGGGAGATTTGAAGAACCGTATTAAAATCTTGATTTAATGGGTATGTATAAAATGCTAGGTCCAACAATTAAGAGAATATATATATATAATTTGGAAGCATGAGTGGAACATTTAGGAAAAAAAACTGATGATATACTAGGCCACAAATATATGTCAGCAATGATCAAAAAGAGTTGTTAGGGTGCAAACCACTTTCCACTTCAGGAAAAACATCTGGACACAATGTAATTGACTTAAAAAAATAATAGCCCAAGGAAAACAGAAACAAACCACTCAGGGATGGAACATGTAAAAATACAACCTGAATCAAGTGATAAATGTGACCAGCCAGTGATAACTTGTGATTATTAATCATAATGGAAATTAGGAAATATTGCACCCGAATGGTAATGAAAAAGGTACCTATAAAAACTTGTGGGATACACCAAAGTGTTAGTTTGAGGGGCATTTATAACACCAAATGCTTATATCAGGAAAGAAGAAAACACACAAATTAATGAGCTAAGAAACCAAAATATGAAACTGGAATGATAATAACAGGATAAATACAAGAAAGTGGAAGGAAGGAATATTTATCAATATTAAATAAAGAGAACGCAAAATCCACAAAGAAGTTCAAGCAAACCAAATGTTTCCTGTTAGAAAATGCAAATTAGATCAATAAATGTCCAGCAATGGTTTTTCAGAGAGAAAGAGAGAGACAGAGACGGAGACAGAGAGACAGAGAGAGACAGAGAGAGCACACACAGATAAAAGATAATTAGGAATAAGAGAAGGCGTCATGGCTGCAGATACAATAGGTATCTTTGTAAGTAGCATACTGCTTAATTCGCATTAATTTGAATACCTAATTTTTAAACTTAGATGAAATAATTTTCTCAACCTACCAAAATTAAATCAAACAGAAATAGCCTGTTTAATCCATCATAAATATGAAATTCTAAAACTTACATTGGTCGAGCTCCTGAAAACTCGTCCATGGCCTCAAATATGATCATTAACTTTAATTGTCTGTAAGAGCAACCCTGTCTGGAACTCACAGTTTATCTACTTACTAAGTCACATCAGGCCACCCATACCCCATACATTTGGGAACCTGATCCCCAATCTTGGATTCTATCCTTTTACAAGCTGATATGATTAATTACTTCAGAGTACTCATAGGATACTTCCAGCTTTATCACACGGATAACGAGCTGCATTTCCAAAACACTCAGCTAAACAGCCTTTACGTGATCTGCAACCTGGAAACTTGGTCTTCTGAAACGGGCATCAGAAAAATCTGCCTTCAGTGAAGGGAGGGGGAATCGGAGGGGGAGACGAACCATGAGAGACTATGGACTCTGAGAAACAAACTGAGGGTTCTAGAGGGGAGGGGGGTGGGGGGATGGGTTAGCCAGGGGATAGGCATTAAAGAGGGCACGTTCTGCATGGAGCACTGGGTGTTATACGCAAACAATGGATCATGGAACACTACATCAAAACCTAATGGTGTAATGTATGGTGATTAACATAACATAATAATAAAAAAAAGAAAAGAAAAATCTGCCTTCAAGCCTAGACTGGAAAGAAAAAAATCTTCTCAAGTACCTTAATAACTAACATCAGTAAAACTCTGAGGTGTTGATGTTTGAATTAATGTTTCCCATCATATCCCCCTGTCTTCTGGATAACCACTCCATCTGAAGACATTAAGCTGAGGATTAGTAGCAATCTTTCAGGCGATGCTGGCTTCAGAACTGGACAGGTTCTCCCAAGACGACCGAATAAGTTTAACTTGCTGATACTCCAATACTTTTTCCTCCCTCTTTAGTCTACTATTAGTATTACCCATTATTACATTGTGATGTCTTCTAGACCATTATTATGACCTTCCCTTATCTTAATCCTTCTTTATCCTATCACGTTTTTTAACTCCTATGCTCTCCTCCTGCCACTTGAGAAAAAACATCTGACATTTCCCATCTGACCCTGTTGATAAACAATCCAAACCAAACCAAACCAAAACAAAACAAACGCTGCTTCTTTTAAACACTCCTAAAGGCAGATTTCTTTTTGAAGACCTTTCTGTTTTGTCAGTTTCCCTTATAGCATTAATCTCAAACTTCAGTTGGATCTTGACCTCATTGCGGTCAACAAAATGCTCCTGCTGTGGTCATTATAATTCTATCAGCAAGGCTTACTTAGTCAGGAGTAGGCTCCAATACTGGGGCCCCATTCTGGCCCCAATAGTCACTTTGTTCTTGGTAGGCATGTCTGTCCCCGATAGTCAACCTGCCCTGTGAAACTGATGAACTCTGCTAAATACATTGCCCATCTCAAGGAACACAAAATTGGCTTTCACTTGTTGTGGTAAGTGATATCTGTACTCCCAATACAGTCTGCGCCACGCTGGGGTACTACTTCATATATAACATTTTATATAAACACCCATATGGCATATGCTAACTTATCCTATGCACTCAGGATAATTGTTAGAGACTTTTAGATACCTAAAACTAAACATTCTAGTGGATCTTGTTTCCCTGGGGGAAAAAGAAATTATCCAGAAACATTCAAGCCAGTGTCTTTAAGAAACTCCCGGGAAAAATAACTTCATATATGCTATGTGACTTGCAATTCCCACATTAAGGATAATAATGACCAGCAAGGATGGCTCAAAAACTTGTCTTTGACTCTAACAAAAGTCATGGGGCTCTCTAAACCAGACCCAGGTACATTGATTGCCTAGGTTTTATAATCTAGGCCCTGGACTTCAAGACTTGTTTCAAGGACTAATAATCATTGTGTTTTGTGTGATTGCTTGTTCTACAGTTGGCCAGTGCATCCTATCCAGAGCCCTAAACGCTACTGCACAGCCAGTGTCACATCAGAGGATTCAGCTATGCATCGTACAACAAAAGGAGCAGGAGAGACTGACCCATGACCAGTTACAGACTACATTTTCTAAACAAACTCCTGATCGGCAAAATCAGAGCAATGGTGAAAATCTAGACAAAATGGATTAATGCCTTGTAACTTAATGTCTTTGGTCAAATGGGGGCACTACAAAAGAAAAAAAAAATGCTCCTGACATCCAGGCTAAGACATGTTGTTCTCCCACTGGACATTTAAAAATCTCACACCTTTGGACAAGGTCACTCTGAGGCCATCATAAAATGAGACAAAGCAAAGGCCGATTCATATATTTTTTAAGCACAGACAAAAGTAAGATCACTGGGCAAACCATCATATATTTCTCTCCCAGCTAATATGAATGACTGCTAGATTATCTTGTCCGTTGCGTTTTTTTGCCCTTTGTTCGTTTGTTTGTACCAATTACAGGTTTAAGCTCACTCTAGTCTGTTCTCTCTATACAAGCGGTGTATTCAAATAATCATGGGGATACTCTCTCTTCCTGACAGCATCCAAACCCAGTCAAAACTCTGCTTTCTTAAACCGTCACCCAAATGACCTCACACAAGCCCAAATCCTTTAATATGCCTTTTATTTCACCCTCTTACATACATGGCTCACATTTCCCCATCGTATGCTTTCTCTCTTACTGCAATGAGTAACAAACCCAACTTGTTCAACTACAAATGTATTCTCCTGGTAGTCTTTAGCAGGAAGGCATTGACATATTGTGTTATGTTGATGTTGATGACAAGCAAAATGAAGAATAAAATATGATCACTACAATAACCCCACATGCTAATATTTGTAATTTTCTGTTTACAAAGACATTTACTTTGTATCCTCTCAATAGGCAATTCCAAAGTCTCGAGACTGAGAAGAGGGCTGGCGTGATGCTGGAGATACTAACAAAAAGAACAGTAAAAGAAAAAAAAAAATCAAACAGAAAATATATTGAAAATGGATTTCCATGCTAGTGGAATGGAGGAAGGAACACAAAGTTGAGTTTTGGACAATGAGTTTGAGATGATGATCTGACCACCAGCTGATGCCGTCTGGACCACGGAAGGCAAGACCCAAATTCCTCAAGTTCCACAGCACAGCGTTTCAGAATGAATGGCCTTTGGATGGCTACCAACTTTCCCCAGGCCCTGTCCCCAGCCATCATAGCATCTCAGCAAGCACAATGAAGACAAATGAGACCTTATAAATCTAAACGTGACCACTTTGTACTTCCATTTTTCTAACTCCTCTCCACCCCCACAAACATCACCAACCCACTTAGTGGTTATCCAGATGACCTATATATTCAGAAGTAGAAGGAAAGGGCAAATTCACCTGGGGCAACTGATTATAGAACAGCACTATGTAACAGAACTCACAATGCTGATAGAAATGTTCTACTTCTGCCCTGTACACAGTGCAGCAGCCACTATTCATGTGCAGCTAATGAGCACTTCGAATGTGGCTAGTGAGACTGAGTTTTCAATTTTATTTAATTTTAACCAAATTTGATAGTCACATACGACTAGTGGCCACTATATTGGAGAATGTAGCTCTAGAGGAAGTCTCCTCTCCTGCTGGTGGACCATAGTCGACCACTTGCCTTCACCCAAAACATGCTCTTCATGACTGTTTGGCGATATATTTTTTTTAAGATTTTATTTATTTATTTGACAGAACGACAGAGCAGGAGAGCACTAACAGTGGAAGCGGCAGAGGGAGAGGGAGAAGCAGACTCCCTGACGAGCAGGGAGCCCGATGTGGGGCTCGATCCCAGGACCCTGGGATCATGACCTGAGCCGAAGGCAGTTGCTTAACCGACTGAGCCACCCAGGCGCCCTGCTTGGAAATTTTTAATTCACTTAGAGCCACAGTGCTTCATAAAAATCCCACATACTTCAAACACGCTAATCAAAACCATCAGTTGCTAATAGCTTACTTTTATTATTATTATTTTTTTTAATTGACAGGTATCACAAGTGTAATGCATTGGGTTCATGTGATGAAGACGTCTCAGAGAATCGAGAATCTTTTAGGTATTCAAATCTTAGCATGACTTTGCCTAGGCTGTTTTCATCCTTTCCACTGCATCATATAACCCCGCTTGCTTCTAGGCCCCAGATCAAATTTGATAGCTGAATTTTGCTACAATATGGAGTGAAATCATCCCTTGGTGTCTAACTTGGGGAACTAATCACAACAATTGATGTGGAAAACGTGTTCAAGGTCTAAACTCAACTTTCACCTGCACTGTCAGAAGAAATCATTCTCAAAGACTGGTCATAATATCAGTTAGCTATTTATTGTCTAAATATGGGGTAAATTTCAGTTCTCTTGTCTACTAGAAAAAAATTCTTTGTCTTCAGAACATCATGAACAGACAAATATTCCTCCACCCCTTATATATTTTTACACTCTATAAGACATTGAACCCTTGAGGAAGTATAACTTTCAGCAAAAGTCTTGGTTATCCTCTCTTTACCACTGTCAATGTTTTCTATCAATTTATTCAAATGAGGGAGGAAGCTACACCTAGATTAAAATGCTAAGCGAAATAAGTCAGAGAAAGACAAAGACAGACGCTTAACTATAGAGAACAAACTGATGGTTCCCAGAGAGGACGTGTGGGGGGGTGGGTGGGGGGTGGGGGGGAAGGAGGGATAAATAGGTGATGGGGATTAAAGAGTACACTTATGATGAGCACTGAGTAATGTATAGAATTGCTGAATCACTATATTGTATGCCTGAAACTAATATAACACTCTATGTTAACTATACTGAAATTAAAAACCATAAAAAAATCTTGTTCCTGGACCATAAACTCTATTTTGTTCCTTTGTAGATTGCAGCAACTGTGAGAGTTCCAAGTTGTGGGGCAGACTGTTGGATATAGGCCTGGGGTCAAAGGAGAAGTCCATGCATGGGCTATGAATTTGAGAGTCTATAACATTTAGATGGTGACTGAAGTCAAGCAAGTAAACCTTGGAACACGGGAAGATGATATACCCCTTTCAAGAGATTTATTGTAAATAAAAGGAAGGGCATTGAGGCCCGAATATGCTGAATGGACAAGGAAAAGGTGGAACCTTATGTGGGCTCATAAAACATAAATGTCTTAGGAGTCATGTTACTAGCCAAAAAGGTGATGTCATTGAAACCTTGGGTTTTGTTTCAATCCACTTATTTCAATGTGTTTCTTTGGCTCACACCCAATTCAAAATGTTGCTTAATCCCATGGTTTGGGTCATGTGCTTCTAGAATAGGTGCATTTGCTATTTAAACTCTCATCGGGCAGCTTTATTTCCTAATTCTGTGGTTGAGACTTGGTGAGCACCTTCCTGCGGACCCTATGGATATACACACCTCCCCCCCTCCTTTTTATTTTCCTCTTAAAAAGTTAGGTTTCGTAGCACATTGATAGATCTTTCTTCAAAATTCCAATGTCATCTTCGTGCTGCTTATACATGGGCCCTTTTTTTTTATTAAAAGGTTTTATTTATTTGAGAGAGAGAGAGCATGAGCAGAGAGAGGGAGAAGCAAACTCCGTGCTGAGCCGAGAGCCCAATGTGGGGCTCGATCCCAGACCCTGAGATCATCACCTGAGCCGAAGGCTGACGCTTAACCGACTGAGCCACCCAGGTGCCCCTACATAGACCATTTATACAGTCCCGTGTTTTACACCTTCTGATGTCTGTGTCCATCCCACCTGCATCTTTCTCCTTTCTCCTTTATAAGCCATTGTTTATGTAGGTCCCTTATATCTTTCAACATGTGCCCTAAGACTACTAGCCTCTATTTTTTTTTCACAGACTGCTAAATCTGTCTCAGGGACACCACTGAAAGGGGACATAACAGAAAATTTTGTGTACTGAATTGTAGTTGCGTTTCAGTGCCACCTCCTTAAGATAGGCGGAAACAGAGACAGATTAAGAAAGATCTAACCAAGCCAGGTGTAGTAAAAGCTAGAGCCAGGACAGCTTGACAGACAGACAGAGATGTCTGGTCAAACAAACAGAGACAGTCCAGGGACATACCCACACCCCTTAAAGAAAAAAGGAGGACAGGTAGCCTGGAATACATAGAAAGGGGAGGCCAGAGACAGATAGAGATAGAGACAGAGGAAAACAGACAGATACAGGCAGGGATATACAGACACACATACAATTGGGCTGACAGTAAGAGTTAATGAGAATGATACAGAGACAAGCTGGAGCTGATAGAAGTAGAAAAACAGCGACAGATTGAGAGACAGACAACAGACAGAAAGACAATGAGAGAATGAGAAAGACATACAGAAAGAGTTAGAGATCATGTCAGAGGGATTGAAAAAGACAGTCAGACACAGAATGAGACAGAGACAGACCGAGACAGAACGGGAAAGATAGAGAGAGACCGATGGAGAAAGAGACACATTTACAAAGAAGGACAGAGACACAGGGAGATTCAGAAAAAGAGACAGAAGGATAAGATGCCCAGAAAGTTTTACAGACACAGATTGACAGAGACAGACAGAAACAGAAAGATAGAGACATAGACAGTAAGACAGAGACAGAGACTGACAAAATGTAGACACCAAGACTGACAAAGGTAGACAGAGATAGATCAAGATGCAGAAACAGACACAGACAATAGAGACAGAGATAGGGAATGACAGAGAAACAGAAACACATATACATAGAGGGAAATACAGGGACAGGGTTATATCTGTATCATCGTCAAGGACTGCATTACACCCTATAGATCTTATCTCCTTTGGTGTGACATTTAGTTTGCTATCATTTATTTGATTGTTTCACATAGCATTACCATGACTATATATCTAGTCCTGTCTCCCCATCTCCCCTTTCCTTTACCGGGAGGCTGTAAAAAAAAAGGGAATGTTAATGTGGAAAGCTTTCCTCCTCAAGAGTAGCCATCGAAAAGAAAAAAAAAATTAAAGCAAAGACAGATAATGGATAAATGGCATAAGCTGGCAAATGGCAGCAGCCAGGGGTTCTGAGAGTTTAAATGTTTTAATGAGAGTATTTAAGCCATTACTATTTGAACATTATTAAACAGCTTTCTATTAGAAACTGCAAAAAGAAATTTAAGGATTTAAAACTAGTTTGGTAGGAAAACACAAGTAGATCTCTCAGTTAAGGTGCATTTCTAGCTAAGTAATCTCTGAATTTCCCAAGTGAGGATACCTCTTTTTTGGTGAAATGGCATCCTGGCATTCAGTTCAAGAAACAAGTTATCTGAAATTGTTTGGAAAGTTTATATAAAGGAAATGAAATTGTTAACAGATTAAAAAAAACTCTTACTTTTCTGCTGAATCATTACTCTTTCCCCAACTTTAGTTATTTAAAAAAGGGAAATGAAGTCTCTTGTTAGTAGTTGTTAGGATACAGAGTATAAGGGAACACAGAGTGAAAAAGGCAAACATCAAAGGGTGTGAATAGCAGCTTCCTGATTAGGTCATTTCATGTAACTTATGTAACACTAGTATGTGGGTTTGGGATAACGAAGCCTTTCAAACCTCCTTAAAGAATAAATAAATAAATAAATAAATAAATAAATAAACAAACAGTAAAAAAATTTGTTCACTGGATAACAAAGGATAAGATATAATTGGGAAGAGAACAATAAACCAGCCAGAAAAATTCTGGTTTGAACTAAGTAAAACATTAAATCTGTTATCTTTTTATTTATTTGTTCATCTTATACTAGTTTTTCACATTCCTTCCAACCATGTTACCTATTATTTGTATGAATTACTAAACAGAATTTTCAATTATTTGACCTTCTTTAACTACAAGAAATCACTCAGGAAAATGCAAACAATTAGGCCATTTGGGAGGGAATGGGATGGTTGTAGCTTTCAGATTAGCAGTAATTAGAAACCAACATATTTAAATCACAACTAGTACATTTCTTTTTTCTTGACAAAAACACTTTCTACCTTACCCTTTTAATTACTAGCTTGGACTCCTCATCTTTTGATCCCATTTCCAGATGCCAAATAATTCCCACTGCAATTCAAAGGCATTCCGTTCCAGAGGTTACCAGACTTGCTCTTAAGTGGGGAAGAGTTATGCCAAATACAATTTGAACACCAAATATTTCTGAAGAGCAAAGGCCATCAACTTGCTTAAAGAGTTCTTTCTGGTGCATAAATAATTCATGACTGTGTGCCACAAGGAGAAAAAAATAACTTTATTTAGTAAAGGAATATCCTCACAGAATCAAACAGCTTCTTTTCACTCCGCCTCCAATGTAAGATGTTATAAAGTTTGAAATGTCTTTCTGGGGTTAAAATGCTAGGGAAGTTAAAGTCTAACTAACATCAAAATAGTATTAGGTTGAGGAACAACCAACAAAAAGAAGATCTTCAGTGTAGTCTGGCCATGTTCACATAGTGAGAGACCATGGAAACCAAGGACTACACTCAGTGGCAGGAAATGGGGAAGGGGGAGCAATCTGAATGAAACCAGTTGCAGTGGTGGTAATGAGTGAAACAGGGCAGCTCACACCAAGTACACACCAACTGAAAGAGAAGTGAATGTATTCCTTTCATATCCATTTAATCAAACTAAAGGAATTGCATGTTTTAAGAGAGTTTCGCTAAGAGTAGTACAGTAAGTAGGTTCACAGTTTCTCTCTGAAGTCAGTCGGTCTTTGTCTCTGCAGAAATGATGTGGGGGTCAATGGATAGTAAATCACAAGGACGGGTTGCCACATTAATAGCAGAGATGATTTCTAGAACCAATGTTTGTTAAAACATTTTGTTAAAAATGTGTCCTCTTCATATGTGCCCATAAACAGTCTCAAATGTTACCAGCTATAGTTCACAGACCTGTAAGCTTTGGGATTACAGGTTTAAGCTCTGGGCAGCATTCCTCATGTGGGAGGTACAGGAAGTTACAGGCCACACATATGGGGAAGACCACCTCTTGGTTTTCCAGGTTCACTATCTCTAGCTCTTGATCCTTTCTCAAGGAAAGCATCTGGTATTCTGTGTCCTTCCTGAAAACAGCTCTTCCAGCCCTGTCCAAGGAGGCCAGGCGCAGGAGGAATGCCACTTTTCTCTGCCAAAGTAAGCTTACACCCAGGCCACGGGACTTGTTCAGGGCACTGCACCGGAAAATGATGCGCCAGTTGGTATAGCACACCACCAGGTCCCAGCCAAAGTTGAAACTGGCCCATCGCCAATTGCACTGCTCATCCCTGCACAGCTTGCCCCCACAGCGCATGCTGCTCCCCTGGAGATCAGACAGGTAGATGTCTATGGGCCCAAGTTCCCTTGTCTGCTCAGCCTGGAGCAGTGCAAGCCACTGCTCTCTGTATACTGGGGTAAGCCATGCAGCAGGGATCAGGGCATCCTGGTCGATTATGCACGCTGATGGCAGATCACAGATTATGTAGGCAAGCTGCAGCTGCTGGAACACTGGCACGAAGTCTCTGCCCTGCTTGGTCTCCAGGAAAGGGGTGCCTTCTCACTCGCCCCTAGACCTGGTAAACCACAAATCAGCACCAGGTAATAAGGCTCTGTGGGGGCCCCTCCATGTTGGCTGCAGCTGGAGGAACATCCACTTTTTTAGCATGGTGTACACGTCCATCTCCACCTCCATAACCAAGAGCTCTGAAGAGGCAACCAGCTCTTTCATGAGTTCCGGGCTGACTTCTCGCAACAGATCTTCACTATGCTGGGTCACCAGGTTATCCAGCAGCCACTGGAGACACATGGTCCTGATGCATTGGAGGCCATAGCTCTCAGCAGAGTAGTAATAGCTGCACACAGTCTGGGCACTGACAGTCTCCTTCATGACCTCCCCACATTGCTGAATTAGCCCATCCATCTGCAGCACGCTGGCCGTGGCCAGAATGGCTACTACTCGACCAGGTGTGATGAGCATGGTGTCTCGGTACAGAGAACCTAAAGCTTCATGCATCGCCTCACGATCAATGTTGTCATCAGGCATCTGCAACTCTATAGTATTCATGGCTTTTTCCCGCCAAGCACCACTGAACATGCTAGCAAAGTACCCTGACTGGCATAAGTAGACCCTGTGTAAATTCCACTCCTCTCCAAGTGCACGGATCTGCACATCACTGTTTTCCCCTCTCAAGAAGAGTGCCTCATAAACTGACCCTGAACTGTCTCTGGCACACTTCCGGCGGGGCACTTTTGCGTGGGGACCTCCTGGGCCTATCTTCCGCTTGAGGCCGCCCTGACTGGTGGTGGGTCTGCCATTGCTAGCCCCACTGCCTCCTCCCCAGCAGCACCTAGCTCTTCTTGAGCATGCCCGGCCCTGGGCCATAGCATTCAACTGCTTAGTGCTCCCATTAACCGTACCTTCAGAGATTTATGTCAGAGCAGGGGCCTTTTTATGCGAATTCGTTACCATTACTTTCGAGAATATAATCCATGCTACTCCATCTAAAATATTTAGTAACCATTCCCTTTTGGAGAATTACATATTGGTCTCAATTTTGTCCACTAATTTAACTCCTAAAACTAGCTTATCACATCAGACTGTGAAACCATTTTCTGTGATAAACTGGCCAATTCTCCCACAGACTTTGATTTGCTCTTTAACTTTTGTTTTTAAATAGCATTAAGTTACACAGCCATTTTCAAATCTGTATGTGTGTAAATCATCTGCTTTGGTGCTCATGCCTCTATTTTCCATAGGCACACAAATATTTAGCTTTGGGGAATAGCTTAAGTTCCCAGGTTACATTTTAGCATTCTTGTTTTTCTACCTCTTTCAATATCTAGAATCATCTCCCTATGACACTTTTCCCATTTCTTGAAAACACCAACTCATTTTCAACATTTGAGATCTGGTTGAAAGACCAAGTTTTCTCACACCTTCATGGCAGATATAATCATTCCTCAACGGTACTCCCATTTCTACCTCTGGCTTGGTTAGATCTTTCTTAGTCTCTCTCTGTTCTCGCCTATCTTAAGGAGGTGGCACTGAAACGCAACTACAATTCAGTACACAAAATTTTCTGTTATGTCCCCTTTCAGTGGTGTCCCTGAGACAGATTTAGCAGTCTGTGAAAAAAAAATAGAGGCTAGTAGTCTTAGGGCACATGTTGAAAGATATAAGGGACCTACATAAACAATGGCTTATAAAGGAGAAAGGAGAAAGATGCAGGTGGGATGGACACAGACATCAGAAGGTGTAAAACACGGGACTGTATAAATGGTCTATGTAGGGGCACCTGGGTGGCTCAGTCGGTTAAGCGTCAGCCTTCGGCTCAGGTGATGATCTCAGGGTCTGGGATCGAGCCCCACATTGGGCTCTCGGCTCAGCACGGAGTTTGCTTCTCCCTCTCTCTGCTCATGCTCTCTCTCTCTCAAATAAATAAAACCTTTTAATAAAAAAAAGGGCCCATGTATAAGCAGCACGAAGATGACATTGGAATTTTGAAGAAAGATCTATCAATGTGCTACGAAAACCTAACTTTTTAAGAGGAAAATAAAAAGGAGGGGGGAGGTGTGTATATCCATAGGGTCCGCAGGAAGGTGCTCACCAAGTCTCAACCACAGAATTAGGAAATAAAGCTGCCCGATGAGAGTTAAAATAGCAAAATGCACCTATTCTAGAAGCACATGACCCAAACCATGGGATTAAGCAACATTTTGAATTGGGGTGAGCCAAAGAAACACATTGAAATAAGTGGATTGAAACAAAACCCAAGGTTTCAATGACATCACCTTTTTGGCTAGTAACATGACTCCTAAGACATTTATGTTTTATGAGCCCACATAAGGTTCCACCTTTTCCTTGTCCATTCAGCTATTCGGGCCTCAATGCCCTTCCTTTTATTTACAATAAATCTCTTGAAAGGGGTATATCATCTTCCCCGTGTTCCAAGGTTTACTTGCTTGACTTCAGTCACCATCTAAATGTTATAGACTCTCAAATTCATAGCCCATGCATGGACTTCTCCTTTGACCCCAGGCCTATATCCAACAGTCTGCCCCACAACTTGGAACTCTCACAGTTGCTGCAATCTACAAAGGAACAAAATAGAGTTTATGGTCCAGGAAATAAGATTTTTTATGGTTTTTAATTTCAGTATAGTTAACATAGAGTGTTATATTAGTTTCAGGCATACAATATAGTGATTCAGCAATTCTATACATTACTCAGTGCTCATCATAAGTGTACTCTTTAATCCCCATCACCTATTTATCCATCCTTCCCCCCCACCCCCCCACCCACCCCCCCACACGTCCTCTCTGGGAACCATCAGTTTGTTCTCTATAGTTAAGCGTCTGTCTTTGTCTTTCTCTGACTTATTTCGCTTAGCATTTTAATCTAGGTGTAGCTTCCTCCCTCATTTGAATAAATTGATAGAAAACATTGACAGTGGTAAAGAGAGGATAACCAAGACTTTTGCTGAAAGTTATACTTCCTCAAGGGTTCAATGTCTTATAGAGTGTAAAAATATATAAGGGGTGGAGGAATATTTGTCTGTTCATGATGTTCTGAAGACAAAGAATTTTTTTCTAGTAGACAAGAGAACTGAAATTTACCCCATATTTAGACAATAAATAGCTAACTGATATTATGACCAGTCTTTGAGAATGATTTCTTCTGACAGTGCAGGTGAAAGTTGAGTTTAGACCTTGAACACGTTTTCCACATCAATTGTTGTGATTAGTTCCCCAAGTTAGACACCAAGGGATGATTTCACTCCATATTGTAGCAAAATTCAGCTATCAAATTTGATCTGGGGCCTAGAAGCAAGCGGGGTTATATGATGCAGTGGAAAGGATGAAAACAGCCTAGGCAAAGTCATGCTAAGATTTGAATACCTAAAAGATTCTCGATTCTCTGAGACGTCTTCATCACATGAACCCAATGCATTACACTTGTGATACCTGTCAATTAAAAAAAATAATAATAATAAAAGTAAGCTATTAGCAACTGATGGTTTTGATTAGCGTGTTTGAAGTATGTGGGATTTTTATGAAGCACTGTGGCTCTAAGTGAATTAAAAATTTCCAAGCAGGGCGCCTGGGTGGCTCAGTCGGTTAAGCAACTGCCTTCGGCTCAGGTCATGATCCCAGGGTCCTGGGATCGAGCCCCACATCGGGCTCCCTGCTCGTCAGGGAGTCTGCTTCTCCCTCTCCCTCTGCCGCTTCCACTGTTAGTGCTCTCCTGCTCTGTCGTTCTGTCAAATAAATAAATAAAATCTTAAAAAAAATATATCGCCAAACAGTCATGAAGAGCATGTTTTGGGTGAAGGCAAGTGGTCGACTATGGTCCACCAGCAGGAGAGGAGACTTCCTCTAGAGCTACATTCTCCAATATAGTGGCCACTAGTCGTATGTGACTATCAAATTTGGTTAAAATTAAATAAAATTGAAAACTCAGTCTCACTAGCCACATTCGAAGTGCTCATTAGCTGCACATGAATAGTGGCTGCTGCACTGTGTACAGGGCAGAAGTAGAACATTTCTATCAGCATTGTGAGTTCTGTTACATAGTGCTGTTCTATAATCAGTTGCCCCAGGTGAATTTGCCCTTTCCTTCTACTTCTGAATATATAGGTCACCTGGATAACCACTAAGTGGGTTGGTGATGTTTGTGGGGGTGGAGAGGAGTTAGAAAAATGGAAGTACAAAGTGGTCACGTTTAGATTTATAAGGTCTCATTTGTCTTCATTGTGCTTGCTGAGATGCTATGATGGCTGGGGACAGGGCCTGGGGAAAGTTGGTAGCCATCCAAAGGCCATTCATTCTGAAACGCTGTGCTGTGGAACTTGAGGAATTTGGGTCTTGCCTTCCGTGGTCCAGACGGCATCAGCTGGTGGTCAGATCATCATCTCAAACTCATTGTCCAAAACTCAACTTTGTGTTCCTTCCTCCATTCCACTAGCATGGAAATCCATTTTCAATATATTTTCTGTTTGATTTTTTTTTTTCTTTTACTGTTCTTTTTGTTAGTATCTCCAGCATCACGCCAGCCCTCTTCTCAGTCTCGAGACTTTGGAATTGCCTATTGAGAGGATACAAAGTAAATGTCTTTGTAAACAGAAAATTACAAATATTAGCATGTGGGGTTATTGTAGTGATCATATTTTATTCTTCATTTTGCTTGTCATCAACATCAACATAACACAATATGTCAATGCCTTCCTGCTAAAGACTACCAGGAGAATACATTTGTAGTTGAACAAGTTGGGTTTGTTACTCATTGCAGTAAGAGAGAAAGCATACGATGGGGAAATGTGAGCCATGTATGTAAGAGGGTGAAATAAAAGGCATATTAAAGGATTTGGGCTTGTGTGAGGTCATTTGGGTGACGGTTTAAGAAAGCAGAGTTTTGACTGGGTTTGGATGCTGTCAGGAAGAGAGAGTATCCCCATGATTATTTGAATACACCGCTTGTATAGAGAGAACAGACTAGAGTGAGCTTAAACCTGTAATTGGTACAAACAAACGAACAAAGGGCAAAAAAACGCAACGGACAAGATAATCTAGCAGTCATTCATATTAGCTGGGAGAGAAATATATGATGGTTTGCCCAGTGATCTTACTTTTGTCTGTGCTTAAAAAATATATGAATCGGCCTTTGCTTTGTCTCATTTTATGATGGCCTCAGAGTGACCTTGTCCAAAGGTGTGAGATTTTTAAATGTCCAGTGGGAGAACAACATGTCTTAGCCTGGATGTCAGGAGCATTTTTTTTTTCTTTTGTAGTGCCCCCATTTGACCAAAGACATTAAGTTACAAGGCATTAATCCATTTTGTCTAGATTTTCACCATTGCTCTGATTTTGCCGATCAGGAGTTTGTTTAGAAAATGTAGTCTGTAACTGGTCATGGGTCAGTCTCTCCTGCTCCTTTTGTTGTACGATGCATAGCTGAATCCTCTGATGTGACACTGGCTGTGCAGTAGCGTTTAGGGCTCTGGATAAGATGCACTGGCCAACTGTAGAACAAGCAATCACACAAAACACAATGATTATTAGTCCTTGAAACAAGTCTTGAAGTCCAGGGCCTAGATTATAAAACCTAGGCAATCAATGTACCTGGGTCTGGTTTAGAGAGCCCCATGACTTTTGTTAGAGTCAAAGACAAGTTTTTGAGCCATCCTTGCTGGTCATTATTATCCTTAATGTGGGAATTGCAAGTCACATAGCATATATGAAGTTATTTTTCCCGGGAGTTTCTTAAAGACACTGGCTTGAATGTTTCTGGATAATTTCTTTTTCCCCCAGGGAAACAAGATCCACTAGAATGTTTAGTTTTAGGTATCTAAAAGTCTCTAACAATTATCCTGAGTGCATAGGATAAGTTAGCATATGCCATATGGGTGTTTATATAAAATGTTATATATGAAGTAGTACCCCAGCGTGGCGCAGACTGTATTGGGAGTACAGATATCACTTACCACAACAAGTGAAAGCCAATTTTGTGTTCCTTGAGATGGGCAATGTATTTAGCAGAGTTCATCAGTTTCACAGGGCAGGTTGACTATCGGGGACAGACATGCCTACCAAGAACAAAGTGACTATTGGGGCCAGAATGGGGCCCCAGTATTGGAGCCTACTCCTGACTAAGTAAGCCTTGCTGATAGAATTATAATGACCACAGCAGGAGCATTTTGTTGACCGCAATGAGGTCAAGATCCAACTGAAGTTTGAGATTAATGCTATAAGGGAAACTGACAAAACAGAAAGGTCTTCAAAAAGAAATCTGCCTTTAGGAGTGTTTAAAAGAAGCAGCGTTTGTTTTGTTTGGTTTGGTTTGGTTTGGATTGTTTATCAACAGGGTCAGATGGGAAATGTCAGATGTTTTTTCTCAAGTGGCAGGAGGAGAGCATAGGAGTTAAAAAACGTGATAGGATAAAGAAGGATTAAGATAAGGGAAGGTCATAATAATGGTCTAGAAGACATCACAATGTAATAATGGGTAATACTAATAGTAGACTAAAGAGGGAGGAAAAAGTATTGGAGTATCAGCAAGTTAAACTTATTCGGTCGTCTTGGGAGAACCTGTCCAGTTCTGAAGCCAGCATCGCCTGAAAGATTGCTACTAATCCTCAGCTTAATGTCTTCAGATGGAGTGGTTATCCAGAAGACAGGGGGATATGATGGGAAACATTAATTCAAACATCAACACCTCAGAGTTTTACTGATGTTAGTTATTAAGGTACTTGAGAAGATTTTTTTCTTTCCAGTCTAGGCTTGAAGGCAGATTTTTCTTTTCTTTTTTTTATTATTATGTTATGTTAATCACCATACATTACACCATTAGGTTTTGATGTAGTGTTCCATGATCCATTGTTTGCGTATAACACCCAGTGCTCCATGCAGAACGTGCCCTCTTTAATGCCTATCCCCTGGCTAACCCATCCCCCCACCCCCCTCCCCTCTAGAACCCTCAGTTTGTTTCTCAGAGTCCATAGTCTCTCATGGTTCGTCTCCCCCTCCGATTCCCCCTCCCTTCACTGAAGGCAGATTTTTCTGATGCCCGTTTCAGAAGACCAAGTTTCCAGGTTGCAGATCACGTAAAGGCTGTTTAGCTGAGTGTTTTGGAAATGCAGCTCGTTATCCGTGTGATAAAGCTGGAAGTATCCTATGAGTACTCTGAAGTAATTAATCATATCAGCTTGTAAAAGGATAGAATCCAAGATTGGGGATCAGGTTCCCAAATGTATGGGGTATGGGTGGCCTGATGTGACTTAGTAAGTAGATAAACTGTGAGTTCCAGACAGGGTTGCTCTTACAGACAATTAAAGTTAATGATCATATTTGAGGCCATGGACGAGTTTTCAGGAGCTCGACCAATGTAAGTTTTAGAATTTCATATTTATGATGGATTAAACAGGCTATTTCTGTTTGATTTAATTTTGGTAGGTTGAGAAAATTATTTCATCTAAGTTTAAAAATTAGGTATTCAAATTAATGCGAATTAAGCAGTATGCTACTTACAAAGATACCTATTGTATCTGCAGCCATGACGCCTTCTCTTATTCCTAATTATCTTTTATCTGTGTGTGCTCTCTCTGTCTCTCTCTGTCTCTCTGTCTCCGTCTCTGTCTCTCTCTTTCTCTCTGAAAAACCATTGCTGGACATTTATTGATCTAATTTGCATTTTCTAACAGGAAACATTTGGTTTGCTTGAACTTCTTTGTGGATTTTGCGTTCTCTTTATTTAATATTGATAAATATTCCTTCCTTCCACTTTCTTGTATTTATCCTGTTATTATCATTCCAGTTTCATATTTTGGTTTCTTAGCTCATTAATTTGTGTGTTTTCTTCTTTCCTGATATAAGCATTTGGTGTTATAAATGCCCCTCAAACTAACACTTTGGTGTATCCCACAAGTTTTTATAGGTACCTTTTTCATTACCATTCGGGTGCAATATTTCCTAATTTCCATTATGATTAATAATCACAAGTTATCACTGGCTGGTCACATTTATCACTTGATTCAGGTTGTATTTTTACATGTTCCATCCCTGAGTGGTTTGTTTCTGTTTTCCTTGGGCTATTATTTTTTTAAGTCAATTACATTGTGTCCAGATGTTTTTCCTGAAGTGGAAAGTGGTTTGCACCCTAACAACTCTTTTTGATCATTGCTGACATATATTTGTGGCCTAGTATATCATCAGTTTTTTTTCCTAAATGTTCCACTCATGCTTCCAAATTATATATATATATTCTCTTAATTGTTGGACCTAGCATTTTATACATACCCATTAAATCAAGATTTTAATACGGTTCTTCAAATCTCCCTTATCATTACTAATAGTTATTGTTTTCTTTATCAATCAGTTACTGAGAGATATACTAGAAGTTCCCACTTAGTGAATTTGTCAATTTTAGTGAATTTTTGGTATATGTGTATTTTGTGGCTTCAGAATTATACACACAATAATTAGAAATGCTATCTATGTACCTTGAATTCCTCTTTTTAATCATTGAAGAACTGAAATAAAAATAAAAAATATGTTCACAGCTATACTTTTAACTCTTTGGTGTCCTTATGGTTTACGTACACCTCTTTTAAAGATCGTATGACTCCATTGTGAATGTTCCCTAGTAATCTCTATCTATACAGTTGTTTCTGTCATCTTATTTCTGCTTCCTATTTATCGTGATTTTTTTTTCTATGCTTCTCGTGTGTTATTCTCTCTTTTTTTGTTTTGTTTTCTATTGGACTGAATGAGTTTCTATTGGGTGGACCGAGCGTTCTTTTCTACCTCTCTAGTGGTTTGGAAGTCATGTATGCTATTTCTATTTGACAAGTTCAGCCGTGATATTTTAACCTGCTCTCCAAAGTTGCCGAATCAGGTATGATGCCATGAGTAAATACTTGTTCACAGACTGCTCTACTCTAAACCAGTGTTTCTCTAGAGCAATTTAAGATCGCAACACAATTTAACGGATGTCACTACAAAGAGCTAAACTCAGTTGTTTTGAGTTGGAGGTGGGAGGGTTGTGGTAGAGCAGGAAGTTAACATTTACTGAACAGCTTTAACATTCCAAGCACTTTTTATGCATTTTTTTCACTTGACGCTCAGAAACACCATACCAAGTATGCACTCTTACATCCTCATTTGAAATGGGAAAAATGAGAATCAGAACAGTTAGGTAATCTTTCCCTTATGGCATAGCTAGTGATTTCTGGATTGAGGATACAAATCTAGGTCACTTTGACTATAAATTACAAGGGCTTTCCACTATTCCACGTTGTCTTCCAAGGTAGATTCATAAACAGTAGCCACATGTGGCCCCTTACATCGAACAGTTAAACTTATGAGGCTTTGGTCATCTTCTATAACAAGAGAAATCCAACCACAGCAAAGTGGGTTTTCTGTTTTTGCTTTTTTGTTTTATTGGCCTCAAAACTGCCACTGCCACACAAATGCAGATAATCCATGCTCCATTGATTTTTACGGAAAAGGGAAAATTACAGGTGTCCCACCCTTACCAGATACCTGTTGAACTCTTGCTTTCTTAGAGAGACAGAAAGATGGTCTCTAGTGATCACCACATATACACATATAAGAGGTGTATACACAAATAGTGTGCTAAAGCTCTTGAATACTCACAAATACCTATTTCTTCATCTATGCCTTGCCTTCTTCCCAGAAGTTCATCTTTCTTAAATTTTTTTAAATCATTATGTTATGTTAATCACTATACATCACATCATTAGTTTTTGATGTAGTGTTCCTTGATTCATTGTTTGCGTCTATCACCCAATGCTCCATGCAGAACGTGCCCTCTTTAATACCCATCACCAGGCTAACCCATCCCCCCACACCCCTCCCCTCTAGAACCCTCAGTTTGTTTTTCAGAGTCCTTGTCTCTCATGGTTCATCTCCCCCTCCGATTCCCCCCCTTCATTCTTCCCCTCCTGCTATCTTCTTTTTTTTTTTTTTAAAACATATAATGTGTTATTTGTTTCAGAGGTACAGAGCTGTGATTCAACAGTCTTGCACAATTCACAGCCCTCACCATAGCACATCTTAAGTCATTTAACGAACAACCTTGCTTAGCAGAGCACCCAACCCCTCTGTCCCCCACTCACACCACAAACACACACTCGCACACACACACACACACACACACACACACACACACACACACACACACACAGACACACACACACTGGAGCGCAAAGCCTCTGTTTCCACGTCTGCAAAGTAGGACTACCTCTACCATCACAAAAGACAAAGAAAATTAGAGATAACAGAAAATATTCCTAACGTGTAGTAGGTATTCAATGTATTGAATTCAATTTATTCATCATCTCTATAACAAAATGGTTAACAAAATATTGCAATTTCATATAATTTTTGTACATTGAGAATCACAGACAACATTATGCTTTTTTGCTTCAATTATCAAATATAATTTAGAAAATTCACGGGGAGATGGAAAGTCTATTGCATTTTCCCCTATCAATACTCTTTATACTCTTTCTTTTGTTCTTTTTCTTTTTTTTCCTGAAGATCCAAGATTTCTTTCCTCATCATTTACTTTCTGTTTCAGGAACTTCCTTTAGCCATTTTTAGGTAGGTCCACTGGCAACAAATTCTTAGTTTTCGTTTTTCGGAGAATGTGTTTATTTCTCTTTCATTCCTAAAAGGTATTTCTACCATTTATGAGGTTCTGAGATGACAGTCATTTCTGTCAGCCCTTGAGAAATAGTATACCACTTTCTTCTGGCCTCCACAGTTTCTGATGGAGAAATCCACTGAGATGCCAATAACATAAAAGTTACAGGAAACAGTGTAGAGGATCATAGGGGAAGGGAGGGAAAACTGAACGGGAAGACATCAGAGAGGGAGACAAACCCATGAGAGACTCTGGACTCCGGGAAACAAACTGAGGGTTGCTGGAGGGGAAGGTGGGTGGGGGGATGGGGTAACTAGGTGACGGGCAGTAAAGAGGGCACATGATGTGACGAGCACTGGGTGTTATATGCAACTGATGAATTACTGAACTCCGCATCTGAAACTAATGATACACTGTATGTTAACTACTTGCGTTTAAATAAAATATGTTAAAAATTTATATCTTTGGTTATAGTCTCTGAGGCTCTGTTCATTTTTGTTTCCAGTTTATTTTCTCTCTCTTGCTCAGTCTGTGTAATTTCTATTGTTCTGTCTTTAAGTTCACTGATTCTTTTCTCTCCGTTATGCTACTGAGTCCATCCACCGAGTTTTTAATTAATTAATTTTTCATTTTGACTATTTTAGTTTTTCAGCTCTGAAGTTTCCACTGAGGTTTTCTTTCTGTCTTCTCTATCTTTGCTGAGACTTTCTATTTTTGTTTTTCCATTTCTTTCTAAGTGATTGTAATTGCTCACTAAAGCATGTTAACCATGGCTGCTTTAAAGTCCTTGTCAGATCATTCTTAAAAAAAAAAAAAAAAAAAGATTTTATTTATTTATTTGACAGAGAGAGACACAGTGAGAGAGGGAACACAATAAGGGGGAGTGGGAGAGGGAGATGCAGGCTTTCCGCGAGGCAGGGAGCCCGATGCGGGGCTCGATCCCAGGACCCTGGGATCATGACCTGAGCGGAAGGCAGACACTTAAGGACTGAGCCACCCAGGTACCCCCTTGTCAGATAATTCTAATATCTGTGTCATCTTGGTGCTGGCATCTGTTGATTGCCTTTCCCATTCACAGTGAGCTTTTTCTGGTTCTTGGCATGATGAGTGATTTTCAATTGTATCCTGGACATTTGTGGTGGTATAAGGCTCTCTGTATTATTCAATTCTTCTCTTTTAGCAGACGTCCTCTGAAACCATACCAGCAGGCGAAGGATGGTCACCTCCTCACTATGGCCAGGTGGGGGTGGAAATCCTGGTTCCCCACGAGGCCTCTGTTGACACCCTGGGGGAGGGAGGTGCCTCATCACTGCCCCCCATATGGCCTTCACTGAAAGCACATGTGCAGTGGGGGCCTTGTTACCCCTGACAGGCTGTATTTATTTCCTATTGCTGCTGTAACAGATGACCACAAATTCAGTGGCTTAAAATACCATGCGTTTATCATCTTCCAGTTTTTAGGTCAAGACTTTGGTAGGGGTTCCAGTGGACTAAAATCGAGGTGTCAGCAGGCCATATTCTTTTCTGGAAGCTCTGGGGAGAATCCATTTCCTGGTCATTTGGGTTGTTGGCAGAACTTAATTCCTTGCAGTGGTAGGACTGAGGTCCCTGTTTTTCCTGCTGGCTGCAATTTGAGGTCCGTTCCTAGCTTCTAGAGGCTGCCACGTTCCTAGGCTCATGGCCCCTTTTCTCCAACTTCAAAGTCAGCCGTGGTACGTCAAGTCTTTCTCACATGGCACCTCTCCCACCCATTGTGATATTGTGATTTGCAATAAGAAATATGGATTTGGCCCCTGGTTCTGTTCCTGGCATGGGACTCCTAAAATCCTTGGACTTTCCTGTGATGAGAGTGATAAAGGTGTCTTTGTTTATGTTAATGAAGGACTTTTGGAAAGCACCTAAGGATAGGGATGGCTGCCAGGAGAAACAACCATGTGATCAGAAGGTTAGACTTCTCAGTCCCACTCCCTTGACCTCCCAGGAGGGGAGGGGCGCCAGAGGTTGAATCAACTGCCAGTGGCCAATGATTTCATCATTCATGCCTGTGCAATGAAGCTTCCGTAAAAACCCAAAAGAATGGAGCTTGGAGAGCTTCTGGGTGGGTGAACATATGCAGATGCAGGGAGAGTAGCACACTTGGAGAGGGCATGGAAGCTCCCTGACCCTTCCCACATTCCTTGCCCTATGCATCTCTTCCATCTAGCTGTTCCTGAGTTATACCTTTTTATAATAAACCCATAATCTAGTAAGTAAAAGGTTTCCCAAAGTTTTGTGAGCCACTATTGAACCCAAAGAGGGGGTTGTTGGAACATCCAATCTATTGCCAGCCGGTCGGAAACCCAGGTGGCAACCTGGACTTGAGACTGGAGTCTGAATTGTGGATGGGAAGAGCTGAACCCTTAACCTGTGGAATCTGACATTATCTCCAGGTAGACGGTGTCAGAATTGAGTTGAATTGTGGAACACCCAGCTGGTGTCGGAGAAGTGCTTGGTGTGGGGGGAAAAAACCCCACACATCGGAACTGGGTGCAGAATCTTTATCCATTCTTCTGCCTCCCATTTACACTTTTTTTTTTTTAAGATTTTGTTTATTTATTTGACAGAGAGAGACACAGCGGGAGAGGGAACACAAGCAGGGGGAGTGGAAGAGGGAGAAGCAGGCTTCCGCGGAGCAGGGAGCCCGTTGCGGGGCTCGACCCCAGGACCCTGAAATCGTGACCTGAGCTGAAGGCAGATGCCCAAAGACTGAGCCACCCAGGTGCCCCTCCCATTTACACTTTTGAGAGCTCATGTGATTACATTGGACCCACCTAGATAATCCAGAAAAATCCCCCTACTTCAAGGTCAGCTGTTTAGCAGCGTTAGCTCCATCTGCAGTGTTCATTCCACTTCAACACGTAACAAAACATTCACAAATTCTGGGGATTAAGACACAGACACACCTGGGGAGCCGTTATTTTGCCCACCACAGCAGTGGTATAAGTCACGAATCTCCAGTAAGCCTCTTCTGACACCATCTCAGTGAGGAGGGTGAGGGTCACTTCATTTTTGCTTGGTGTGAACAAATGGCCTGGCTTTCCTCCCTGCTTTCTTTGACACCACTCTAGCAAGGAGGGGGGAGGTTTGGGCACCCCCTTGCCACTATGTGAGGATAGAAATCTAAGCTCCTTACCCGGTGTTTGTTGGCAGGAGTGGGAGGGTGGCCACTGTTTTTTCTATGGTGTTTGGCTGAAGTAGGGATGTTATTATCTAAAAGTTTTCTGTCTTATTAGGCTGTCCCTTTCATCGGTCCTTTGGCTAGTGAGAGCAGGCTTTTCTTCTCTGTGTCCCTTGTCAATTCCAAATTGCTGCCTTCTCTAGCACCCAGTCCGCGATATAGGAGGCAAACAGAAACCCCAGGGCACTTACCACCTGTTGTTTTACAGGTACCAAGGTCTCTCTCTGGTCAGCCCTCTTCTCAATACCTTTCAGAGTCTTGTTATCTTTGTTTTATATATAATGTCTAGGATGTTTAGCTGTACTTAGTGACAGGAATTGAGAGAAGTGTGTCTACTTCATTTGTCCCAGAAGTAGAAGTGCATAGGATGTTTTAAAAACATTATTTAAATGTTTATTAAAATATACTTTCATTTAACAAATTAAATTATATTTAATTATTACAAAATAAAAATATTTTGAGGCATTATATTTAACATTTCTTCCCTTCTTGTAGTGGACTCAATGAAGGAGGTTAACAACAGAATTCAGGAGCAGAAGGCACCACCATAAACTGGTTGTGAATCAGGGACACCGTATAGCAGGCAGTGGATGGCACAGAGCACTTAAGAACTGTTCAGACTGACTGGATTCAGAGTTCAGAGCCCTTACTTGCTCACTAGTTGTGTGACCGCAGAAAAATCCCTCAGCTTCTCTGAGCCCACTCATCTCTAAAATGGGCAAACGGTATCTTCCTAGAGTGTCAATGTGAGGAATAAATGGGTTATTACCTGTATCATGGCTGGTGCGTGGAAAGCACTGACCACATGGCAGTGGTTTTATTTCATGATACTTAAGAAACTGTGGAGAATTTGGGGGGACAGACCCAGGTGAGAAGTGAATCATTACCTTCCAGGGAGAGTCTGCTAGGGTTCAGGATGGGATCGATGCTTCAAACACCTGTGATCTCGGATTCCAGGCACATTAACAGACACCTGGAAATTAGAAGGCCCATTGGGTGTCTTCTTAGTAGAAGACATTTCTGGTTTCATCTTGGTGTCACGTCTCCAGCTTAACAGTACCCCATGCCTCACCAAAAGTGCCCAACGTTTCTTCCCTTCCACAGTTGTTGTGAAATTATCTATGAATTACAGCTTCTATCCAGGGCACACCATGGTCCGTTGGTGCCATACCCTTATGCCAGCTAACTTACTCTCTTTTTCAGAAAAGGGAAAGCGTCGTCATTGTCTCGCCTTAACCCAAGAACTTCCTCTACCTTGCTCTGATCCCCTTGAAACTCTTTGACAAGGCCCAGATGTAGAAGTCTCTGTAGGTGGGTCACATCTTAAGACAGAACAAAAATATTTTCAAGCTGGTTGTGCAGTCACCATTTCCCAAGAACTTGTAGAAACCGATCTCTTTTCTGAAGTCAAGTCAGAACAACAAGCTAAAGTTATAGGCTTGACACAAGCCTGTCAGCTAGCAAGACATACAACGGCTAACAGAGGCATGGCAGCAGATAAACCTTTGGTGTGTTTCATGATTTTGTCATGCTATGGAAAAAAAACAACAAACAACAACAAAACAACACTTTCAACCTTTGTGTCTGATGCCTTTCTCCTTTCCAGGAAAATTTGGATGCAATTAATCTGGAAGTTCATACTAGGGAACAAGCCCATGAGGCAGAAGGAAATGTTTTGGCTGGCCACTATGCTAAAGAGACTGCTCTCACTCAAGTTTGATCGGTTAAACAAGTTAAAGGCAATCTAGTTACTCTGGATCATTTTGTTGAACCCTTGGGCAAACTTTAATGACAAACACCAGATTATGTAAAAGTATACCGGGATAAATCTGGATATGACTTCCAATTAGGTAGATTATGGGACCACCAAGAAGGCTGCTTGGTCTCTCTGAACACTCTAAAATGGAGCTTAGTGAAAATTTTGCACACCTCATGGCCTATCACAGTAAGCCAACTTGAAAATTATTCTGGGACATCATTGGGAAATTTCTAATTGAGTAAGAGGAGGATGTGTCCAGTCCAAGCTGCACCTGCTTGGCTCTCTAAATTCAGGTTTCTGTGAAAATATTGAAATTAGGGATTTAAGAGGATGTAAGAAATCTTACCTTTGCTGGCTTCCCTGATGCAAGTGAGCTGAGTAAATCCCCATGCGTACCATGTCGTGTACGCATTCAATCATTTACTCAAAAAATAATTGCTGAGTACCTAATGTGTGTGTCTCATCCTGTCCTGGGAAGTAGGAATACAGAGGTGAACGAGAGAAACCAAGTTATTACTCTCAGAAATTTACATTCTGTTGGGGGCGATAATAAAAATTGAACACAGAAGACACTTTCAGACAAATAGGCAATGGGATAGAAATTGACTAGTTATTATTACTATACTTAGACTGTTGAGGGATGTGTGGCTTTTGGACTCAGTCCCAAATGACGAGAAAGAGACAGCCATATGGAAATATGAAGTAAGAGTCCACTTCCTGGTGTCTCAGAAGGGAGTGAGGTGGGCATTCTTTATGAACAGAACAAAATCCCATGTGGTGATTCCTTAGTGAACAAAGGGGAGAATGGCAGGAGATGAGGTCCGAAGAACTAGTCAGGGATCTGATGATGCAGGGCCATAGGTGGGTAGATTGAATTTTATTCTTAGAGAAAAGAGAAGCCATTATAGGATTTTGTTCTAGCAAGTGATAGGAACCAATTTAGGCTTAGGGATGGCCGCACTGTATGCTATTTGGGGAGCAAATTGTTGCTGGCCCTAGCAGATTTGCCATTTGCCCCCACCAACAGTCATTATCCCTTCCCTCAGTTTTTGCCAGGCACCTCGCTGTGTGAAAGAAAATATTATATCCACAAGTGTTGGGGGTGATTCCTGGGAATGCAGCTTGAGGGGGATTTACTCAGCTGAAAAAGCCCCCTATTTTCCCTTTTGCATTGCCGTTTTTATCAGGCACACAACATTGTCATGATGGCTGGAATTCTAGCAGCCACTTTCTTTCTTTTTTTTTTTTATTAACATATAATGTATTATTTGTTTCTGGGGTACAGGTCTGTGATTCATCAGTCTTACACAATTCACAGCGCTCACCATAGCACATACCCTCCCTAATGTTCTAATCCTTTAGAACACCCTTGAGTCTTTCACCGCCCCCCCCCGTAAGTCCACAATTAGCCTTACAGTCATGTCTTGTACACAGAACAATAGGTATGATGTTTGCTAAAACTGGTTCTGAAACAAACTGAAAGGACTACCTCAATACAATTATGTGGTGACAAGATTTTTTAAAACATCAGACAATAACAGATAATAGCAACATGAAGTGATTTATTGAGATAATGACCACTCAGGTGAGTTAACATCACACAGCAATGTAAGGTAATCTTCAATATCAGATCATCTTTGTTTTTGTATTAAAAATAAAAAAGAATTTTTATAAGTACTTCAACTAATTCCCTTGGTGACACAGAATAATAGCTGTGGTCCTGGTCAGATCTTTTAAAAGAATAAGTGTGTGCATGGGTGTGTGTGTGTGGTGTGTGTGTGTGGTGTGTGTGTGTGTGTGTGTGTGTGTGTGTGTCTGTGTGTGCGTGTGTCTGTGTACAGAAATTACCAACACAGATGGTAAGAGGGAATTTAGAAATATATAGATCTTGTAGTTTTTCCTCAAACCTTGGGGAAGGGGCATGTATTTTTTTTCTCAGGGCACAAATCTAACAGTCAAGGTGGATGTTTGGACTGCATTGCATTAAAGGGCATCATCTCCTTAAGGGGACATCCCCTGTAGCCCAGGCCTGGGAGTCCCTGGGGAGGGAGCCAGGCTGTTGTTACTTGGCCTGGGTGGCAGTGGGGACTTCGGCGACCAAGGCGTCCTCCTCCTCAGCGGCGCTGCTCTTCTTGGCCACAGCAACCAAAGCAACCAAAGCAACAAAAGCGGGTGTTTCAGCAGGGCTCTTCCCGATCTTGCCTTCTCCTCCCACGGTGTCCTGGCCCTGGGCACCAGGCGCCTGTTGTGGACGGCGGCGTGGGTTGTTGGGGCGGCAGGATCCGTAGCGTGGCGGGGGCTTCCGCTGCGGACCGCTGGCCTCAGGCCCGCTTTCCTTGTCTTCCGCCTCCAGCTCCTCAGAGATGCCCGCTGAGGGTCTTGGACCAGGAGCGGCGGTGCCTTGGCCCCTAGGGCGACTCAGCAGGTAGCTGGGGCCTGGCCCTCGCCGCGGGGCGTTCTCGGGCCTTGAGGCTGGGGCGGACCCGGGCAGGTGGGTGGACCTCGGGTCGCTGGTGGGAGCGAGGATCGATGGCCGGCGGGACACGGCGGAGGTCCTGCGGAACGACGGGAAGCGCCGCAGCCTTTGGTCTTGGGGTCCGCCGGGCAGGCGGCGCCTCTGGCCCTGGGCCTCGATGAAGCCTTCGCCACTGGCTTCACCTTCGTGGACGTCCTCCTCAGCGCCCCTGGGACCTCGTGGGGGCGGTGCGCGGCAGCGAATGTAGAAGTCCCCGCGGAAGCGGGGGCGGTTGGCAGCGTAGCGGCTGCCCTGCACCGGGGCACCTGCTGGCCCGGTCACGTTAGCGGCCTCGGCGCCCCGCTCACCCTGCACCACGTCGAACTCGACTGTCTCGCCGTCGCCCACGCTGCTTTGGTATTTGTGAGGGTTGTTTCGGGTGATGGCCGTCTGGTGAACGAACACATCTTCCTGCGTATCATGCCTGCTGATGAAACCGTACCCATTCTTCACGTTAAACCACTTGACGGAGCCTCGCACCCTCTTGGCGATGACCTTTCTGGGCACCTTTCCCTTGGCGCCTGCTGCCGCGGTGGCCTTGGGGATCGCATCTCCGCTGAGGTTGCCTGCGACTGGTGCCCGGGGAGGATCTCCGCCTCCCAAGGAAACCAGGAGTTTCTGCGTGGCTTGAGGCGAGACGGAGGCGGTCACCTCCGTGAGGGTGACCTCTCCCACCTCACTCATGAGGCTGTCCTTGTTCTCCTTTCTCGGAGAACCTGAGGGAAATTTGGTCCTCGGTGATGGGGGGGAGAGGGAGGGGGGAAGGGCCTCGGTCTGGAGGCAGGAGCCTCGCTCTGGAAGGAAGGGTCTTGGGTCGGGGCCCAGGACTCTTTGGCTTCACTCTGAGACTCTTGGAAAGGCCTGTGGTGTCTCCTGGGGCAACAGGACGAGGACCAAACAGTGGTTGCCGCGGTGACGTCTCAGTGGGGTCCTAGAGGCTGCCTGAGCTGGGGGGTGGGGCAGATGCACTCTGCCTCGATCTCCAGGTGCCCACGTCACAGCACCTCTTGGTCCCTCATGGAGAGGGGTGCATTTGAAGCCCTAGGAAGTGGTCTTCTTGAAGACTCTCTTGCTTGTTTGAGTGGGTGGGGAGAGAGGACCCACTTTCCATCTCTCTCCCTTGGTTGGAGATATTCCCAGCCTTCTAAGGGCACTCTCTAAATACTTTCACAAAGCCCTGTTCCTCTTCCAACTCCTTGTGAGCTCTGTATGTGGCTGAGGCATTTTGTGTAATTTCAGACAAAATGACAACCACATGAAATTAAGGCCCAGTCAAAGAAGCCCACTGTGGGTTGTTTTTTTGTTTTGTTTTCCTGCAGAGGGATTGGGGAAGCCTGCCAGGGCTAGAATGCTAGTACTGAGAGGACCCTAAACTAGTGCAGGTTTATCCAGGCTAGTGTTAGGGTTGTAGGGTAGTGAAGCTGAGTGGGAACACTTTTGTTAACTGGGACATCCTGAAAACCTTGTCAAGCTCTGTGTTCTTGCCCACAGAAAGCAAATAAATGATCAGGTGGAGTAAAATAGAACTGAGCGAATTTGCCTTGTGTTTTTAACTGCAGATCCAGACTCCCCCCCACACACCCCGACCCCCGAATGGTTTATAACTCTGTGATCTTCATCCTAAATTGGGGTTCTGACTTAATTATATGGAAACCCCAAGAATTCAGCCTAACTACAGTGTTAATACCATGGTAAGATACAGCTAGCTCTACTGAAATATTACCTTTCAGAAATGATGATAGAGCACGCTAAAATAGTAGATGGCAACTGGTCAGAAAACTCAGTTTTCCTTTATTAATAAGAAAAATGAAAATAAGCCAAGTTGGCCTACCACTTTAGAGTTTACAGAAACCTCTCACATGTTGTGCATTTGAGCCTTGCAACAACCCACTCTATAAGGAAGTGGGGCAGGTGTTGTTTTTACTTCAGTTTGACAGATGAGGGAACTGGGGCCCAGAGATAACAAGATCTAAAATCTGATCTCAGATAGATTTCATTCCAGGTCCAGGTCTCTTTCCACCACACCTCACCGGCCTTCGTGTACAGTTTTGTCAGTTGTTTCATCTGATGTCAGAGAACAGGGACCTCTTTCAGAGAGGTCATACAACCCAGCAGAGAACCCAAGAAACACCTCTTGCATGGATGATCTGTCTCCCCTGTGTTCAGGCTCCCGGGCCTGCCCCTCTTCAGGGGCAAAAATTGCCTTCATATCAACTAATCAGCAGCCCCTGTTCCCATATGCAGTAACCTTCTGCCTGCAACCAACTAGAAAACGAACCCTGTTGTAGACTCAGGAGCCATTACTTGGACATGCCGGTGTAATACCAAATGGAAGAAAGGGATCCTCATTTTTATTTTACTATGTAAAAAACACTTCTTGGGGCACCTGGGTGGCTCATTCAGTTAAGCATCTGCCCTCCGCTGAGGTCATGATCCCAGGGTCCTGGGGTTGAGCCCCGCATCAGGCTCCTTGCTCAGCGGGGAGCCTGCTTCTCCCTCTCTCTCTGCCTGCCGCTCCCCCTGCTTGTGCGCTCGCTCTCTCTCTCACTCTGAAATAAATGAATAAAAAATAATAAATAATAAAATTAAATTAAATAAAAAAAAACACGTCTTCAGGCATCATCTCTTGTGGTTTTTACAACAAGCCTGAGAGAGAAGCAGGCTACTGTCAGTATCCTCACATGACTGTGAGTAAGTCAGGGCACCAGGGCACAAAGCATCTAACTGACCTAACCAAGGACACCCATGTAGTAAGTGCAGAACCAGGATAATACCTTTGGGAATTCAGGCCCTCTGGTTCTTAGTCCACTGTATGCTCCACTGTCCCACAAGGCCAGTTCTATGATATTGTCAACAGTTCTTTCTTTCATGTCCTGAGAGCTCTTCTTGATGCTTCCCATATTTGCCATGCTCATTCCCATCTCTGTGCCCGTGTTCACTTTTTTCCTCATTCTCCTAGAAATATACCTTCTTTCCTCTCCTCTGTCTGTACAAATCCTATCTTCCTTCTGAATCTCAGTTTTGCAATCCCCTCCCACTCCCTTTCCAAATGCACCAGTCGACCCCAATCTCTTTCTTCTTCGAAATCTGGTTGCAATTACAGCCCAAAGATTAATGGCTACTCTACTTCTTCCCTAATGTGTAAGGCTTTCTGTCTCACTATTATTCCCACTAGATTCTAAGCTCACTAAAGCTCACTAAAGAGTGAACACTTTAGGGGCAGCTTTAGGTGGCTCAGTTGGTTGAGAGTCCGGCACATGATTTCGGCTCATGTCATGATCTCGGGGTCCTGAGATCGAGTTCCACGTCAGGCTCTGTGCTCAGCGGAGAGTCTGCTTCAGATTCTCTCTCTCCTTTTCCCTCTGCCCTTCCCCCTGCTCTCTCTCTCTCTCAAATAAATAAATAAATCTTTTTTTTTTTTTTTTTAAAGAAAGAGTGAACACATTAAGTTTCTTCTCTCGGTTTCCTCTCTGAGTACCATGGTGCCTGGAACAGTGCTGACTGTATAAAGGGCCACCACAAATGTGTACTTGGGGATTAAATATATGCCTTCCCCCACCTCCCTCAAAGTGGCTACATCTGTGGATTTCTTACAGTCGCTAGCACAGTACCAGGCACGAAGATGCCAATGAGATTCACTGAGTTGGACTGAATATGCCCTCTCGAATCTCCTGTTGTTGTTTGCATGATATACAGGAAAGTGCTTTGGAGCCATCACGGAGCTCTATTAAACTTTCCTGGTTCTATGTGTATTTTATGCAAGAAGAAAGGCTTTGTGAAAAACAAATTAATATGATATGAATTACTAATTCAACTTTAAGGTTTAATTTGCTGTGTCCATTGCATTATTTTCATTGAAATCATCAGGTTCTGTCTATTACTCTGCACTTCTCTCCATCTACCCTGTGAAGCGTATTATATAATTCCTATTATTAAAAAGCTGTCAATGAAATGGAGGTTAATTCAGGTTTAAGATGTGCTGTCTAATCCATTATCACTTATGTTTTTAAGATTTATCGGTTGATTGATTTTAGAGAGAGAGAGAGAGAGAGAGAGCGAGTGTGTGGGGAGGCGAGGGGGGAGATATAGTCTTCCGTCATGTAAGGAGGAAATATAAATGCCTTCCCTATCCCGTTCCTTGAAATAATTTTCTCTCTGTCTCTGTCTCTCTCTCTCTTTCTCTCTTTCTGTCTGTATCTCTCTGTCTCTGTCATTCTGTCTCTACACGCACACACGTGTGCACGTACACACACATTCATGCATCCTATTGGTTCGGTTTCTCTGCAGAACCCTGACTCATGCAGATTTTGACACCGGAACTGTTTCTAGAGAACAGAATCTTAAAGATGAGTTTTCTGATTTGGTTGTGGAGTTTTGAAGTTGGCTCTGTAATTTGATTATATTTAAAGACACTAATAACTCTATTTCCAATAGTAAAGAGCACACCGATAGTCCACGGTCTGATGTGGCAATAGAGATACACAAAATATCTCTATTGGATACTCCTAATCAAATACTGATAAGAGGCAAGGATCTGACAGGCCATGTACATGATACCTTAAAACATTTTTGTGAAACTAAGGAGTATAATGAAAATTGTTGGTTGTTCCTAATGTCACTGGACAAAGTGGGAAAAGAAAAGGGGCTCAGAAATTCGAATTCCTTGCTCAAGCACTTCATAAATAACCCGAAAGCTTCAATGTCTGCCCTGAAAAGAGACACCTTATCTCCTGTAGCCACAGGGCTGAAATTGCTGAAAAACAAAACCCAGAATTTTATCCTATGAGAATCTCATCCTATGGCTGAATTACAATGGAACTTGAATTCCTAACCTCACCATATATCTATCATTAAAGGGAAGGCATCGATTGGGAAGGAATGGAATTCTAAAAGTGGGATGGGAACACGGGGGAAGACCCTGATGAAACTGGGAACATTGAACCCCTAAAGTCTCATGAGTCACAGCCTCTCCAACCCCAGTCTGGGGAGAAACTCTCCTCAGAGCCTCTCCAACCTTGCATTGCCTGAGGAAAGTCTAATGGAAGGCATAAAGCCCCAGGAAGTTTCCTTGAAAGACACTGCTGGTGTTCCTCAGGACCCATCCCCCACCACCTCTCTCTGCTTCTAGACCTATAACAAGACTCAAGTCCCAGCAGGCCCCTAAAGGTGAGGTAAAAAGTGTAACCCGTGAGAAGGTGTGCTACATTTTTTCTAATTTATGCAGACAGAAGTAGGGAGACATGTGTGGGAATGGATATTAAGGGTGTGGGATAATGGTGTAAGGAACATAAAGTTGGATTGGGGTGAATTTATGGACATGGGCCCACTAAGCAGAGATGCTTCGTTTAATGTTGCAGCATAGAGAGTCAGAAAGGGCTCTGAGATGTTGTTTGGTTGGTAAACACATGATCCAAAATGCGGTTCACAGTAAGTGAACTAAAAATGAAAGACCCGCCCTTGGTTTAGTGTCGAAGAAAGGATTCAAAGTCTTAAGGAGATTTGAATGTTGGAGTAGATTTGTCATTTAAGACATATTCACCCACCCTGGGAGGGTCCGCAGGGCACACCCTTTGCCACAACTGTGAGAAATAAATTTTTGTGAGGAGCCCCAGAATCCTTGAAGGGCTCCCTCCTTGAAGAGCACACCTTCCTGTGTGCTCCTTGTTGACTCTTCACAGTAGATAATGTTTTCACCTTTTATAATGGGCCTGGATGGACTTTGCTGACTCAGGGTCAGCACAATGTTGTGACTGAAACAGAAAAAAAAATTTATTTTTAAATGATAAGCCTTTTAGGGGCGCCTGGGTGGCTCAGTCGGTTAAGCGTCCGACTGAGGTGAAAACAACCTTGGGTCATTAACATGGCCCCATGACCCTAAGATGCCAAAACATCTATTACAGAATATCAAAAATTGTTATTACAACTCTATAATCATGTGAGCCAATTCTGTAAAATATCTATCTCTCATCTGTCTATCTATCTATCTATCTATCTATCTATCTATCTATCTATCTATCTATCATCTATCATCTATCCATAAGCTATCTATCTATCTATCTATCTATCTATCTATCTATCTATCTATCCATCATCTATGTATCATCTATCATCTATCTATCTATCTTTCTATCTATCTATCTATCTATATCTATCTATCATTTATCTATCTATCCATCTCTATTTCTATCTCTCTTATCTGTCTCTACTTACTATTGGTTGTCTTCCTCTGGAAAACCATGACAAATGGAAAGAAGGAAGGAAGGAAGGAAGGAAGGAAGGAAGGAAGGAAGGAAGGAAGGAAGGAAGGAGGGAGGGAGGGAGGGAGGGAGGAAGGAAGGGATGGAACACAGAGTTTTAAATAAACAGGAAGACACATCTGGAGAAATGTGATCTCAGCATCAATCTGTCACCTATATAGAGTAGGCACAAATTACTTTATTTCAAATTTTGGACTCTACATACATGTTGGCTATTCAATTTTACCATTTACTTGGTGAGGGTGATAAATGAATGGTCTATAAAATTAACCCACTATTTTTCCAAATTCTAAAATGTTGCAAATAAGGGCCATGCAAGCTCAATCTGCTTGCTTTATGGTGGGGAGGAAATAAATCCTCTAAGGAACTTTTGAAGCACACACCAAAGTTTGAATTTATTTATGCAGCAGTGGTATGCTAGAGTCAGCTCAAAGTGGCTGGTGATGGTCAATCATTAAAATTTTAGGAAATTTTGTGAGCCAGTTGGCAAGCATACCATTAGTAAATATCAAATTATACAGACTTACAGTTAAATAAATTATATTAAAACCAAAGGTACTAAACCCTCAAAGTGTGTTTTTTCCTAATTATTTTACTACATTTTACTATTAATCTGTGCTCTTGAGGCTATTTTCATCTACTGTATCTGTATGGTGATAAAACTATAAATGGTGTTCTATGGCACATCTCTTCCAAAATTCTGCATTCAGTGACATCATGTTCGTAGTCTGAAATCAGCCATGATAGGAGAAATTAGATCAGAAAAATTGGTAAGTGCGTGCTACAAATTTGCCTCCCTCCCACAAGAGTGGGTTATTCAACATTAACAGCTCGCCATGTGTATACGTAGGTAGGTAGGTGGGTAGATGTTTATGCATGTAGGCATGTTTTTTATTAGTGTGGGGGCAGAGGGCTTAACTGGAGTCATAGAAAGAGAGCTAGCTCAAGAGATGGAAAAAGGAAGTCATGAAAAGAGCACTCCTGTGGACGTAAGGCGGCTTAAGTCTTTGCTGTTCGACCTGAGGCAAGTCCCTTCACTATTCTTTTTTTCTTTATTATTATGTTATGTTAGTCACCATACAGTACATCATTAGTTTTTGATGTAGTGTTCCATGATTCATTGTTTATGTATAACACCTTCACTATTCTTGATGTACACTGAGGGGTTCGCAGTTGATGATCATAGTAGTTCATCCATCTCTAAAACTCTACGAATCCCTGGCCTATAAAATAACTCTGTAGTTACAATTGTTTGTATGATATATATAAATAGACATATTATTCTGGTGTTTACATGTATTTTCTTAAATGCTTCACACATACGGAAGGGTGTATAAAACTTATTTTTTTCTAATTTGTACATTAATATGGCAGAATACATGATCACTGCCCTTGTGAAGGACTAGAATCTTGCCAGTAACTTGGAGGCACTCTGTGTAATCCTATTTATTGTCCTTTCCTTCCACACACCGCCCCCCCAAGGGATGACCACTAATGTAACATTTTGATGGGATGAATTTCCTGCCCCTGCTCCTTTGTAATCCCTGCCTCCTAACTCTCCTCACTTTTTCCAGTCCCCCCAGGCAGCCACTGATCTGCTTTGTGTCTATATTTATTAGTATTTTCTGGAATTTTAAATAACTTTAATCATAGTGTATATGCTCATTTCTTTTTTTTTTTTTAATTCAATTAGCCAAGGTATAGTACATCATTAGTTTGCTCATTTCTTTCTGACTTCTTACACTCAGCATGTTGAGATCTATTGATGTTATTGTGTGTATCAATATCTCATTCCCTTTTATTACTAGGAGTATTCCATTACACGGAAATATCACTGGTTTTGTGTTATCAGTTCATGTGTTGATGGACATTAGGAATGTTTCACTATTTGGTTATTCCAAATAAAGCTGCTCTGAACATTCTTATATAAGCCTCTGTCTGTACATATGCTTTCCTTCCTCTTGGGCAATTTCTTAGGACTAGAATGACCAGATCATATGATAAGTGTATGTGTAATATTTTAAGAAACTGCCTGCTATGGTGTGAATGTTTGTGTTCCCCCCAACCAATATTCACATGTTGAAATCCTAATGCCCAATATGATGTTGTTAGAAGGGGGGCCTTTAGATGGTGACTAGGTCATGATGGCAGAGCCCTCAAAATTGGCATTAATGCCCTTGTAAAAGAGGCTCCAGAGAACGAGCTCACCCCTTCCACCAAGTGAGAACACAGTGAGAAGGCACCTGGTATGAACCAGGAAGAAGGCCCTTGACAAAAGGTAGCCATCTTGGCTCCCTTGATGTTGGACTTCCCAGCCTCCAGAACTGTAACAACTGCATTTCCACCCAGTCTGTGGTATTTTGTTATAGCAGCCTATATGGACTAAAACGCTGCCAACCCCTTTGCCAATGTACTTGTAACATTTTACATTTTCTACCTGCAGTGCATTCAAGTTCTAGTTCCTTCACATCCTTGCCAGCACTTGATAAAATCAACACATTTTTTAAAAGATTTATTTATTTATTTATTTATTTATTTGAAAGAGAGAGAGAATGAGAGAGAGAGAGAGAGAGCACATGAGACGGGGGAGGGTCAGAGGGAGAAGCAGACTCCCCGCCAAGCAGGGAGCCCGATGCGGGACTCGATCCCGGGACTCCAGGATCATGACCTGAGCCGAAGGCAGTCGCTTAACCAACTGAGCCACCCAGGCGCCCCTAAAATCAACACAATTAACTACAGCCATTCTAATAGGTGTGTAGTGGTATAGTGTGTGTGTATGTGCATAGTTTTTAAATTTTTGCTTTTTCAAATTTTATTTTCCTTTTGGCATAAAATTATATGAATTTTAACAAATGTATAGATTAGTGTAACCATCACCACAATGAGTATACAGAACTATTCCATCACCACCACCACCTTGGCCCCAACCCCCAGCAACCACAGATGTATTCTCCATCAGTATGGATTTGTCACTTTGAGAATTATACATATATGTGTTTATATATATATATATAAGTATATATTCATATACATATTAAACCATGCAGCACTTTGTGATCCATCCAAGTTGTTGCATGCATCAATAACAGTCCATTCAATTTAATTGTATGGGTGTACCATGATTTGTTTTATCCATTCACTCACTGAAAGTTCACTCATTGAAAGGCATTTAGGTTGTTTCCAGCTTTTGTAGAATTATGCATAGACTTGCTATAAACACTTGCACACAGGCTTTTTTGGTGAACATAAATTTTCAGGTTTTCAGGTTAGAAACTCGGGAGTTGGATTGTGGGATCATATGTTAAGTGCCAGGTTGTAAATTTAGAAGTAACTGCCAAGCCATGTTCCAGGATGGCCCCAAATTTTAGCATTCACACTGGCAGCACATCCGCAACTCTTGGTAATTGTGTGTGTGTGTGTGTGTGTGTGTGTGTGTGTGTGTGTGTGTGTGTGTGTAAGCACGTGCATGTGTGATTTTAGTCATCCAAAAAGGTGTGGGTTGGCTAGTTTTGTTTGCATTTTCTTAATAGCTAATGATGTTGAACACTGTTCACGTGCTTATGTGCCATCCTTATATCATCTTGCTTGAAGCTGCAATGTCTGTTGCTCACTTTACAGCTAGGTTGTTTGTTTACTTATTGTTGAGTTTTGAGAGTTCTTTATATATTCTGCATACAAATCCTGTTTCAGATATTTGATTTGCAAATAGTTTCTTCTAGGCTGAAGTTTATTCTTTCCTTCTTTAACAGTGTCTTTGGTAGAACAAAAGTTTTCAATCTCAAATTTGCCCAATTTATCAATTATTTCATTTATGGATCATTATTTTTATGTTGCATCTAAGAAGTCCTTGCCTATCCCTAATTTATTATGTCTTATTCTACGCTTTATTCTAAAAGTTTCGTAGTTTTATATTTACACCTTTGATCCACTTTGAGTTTATTTCTTCATAAAATGTCGAGCATATGTGAGGTTCATTGTTTTGCATAAAATTAGACATTTCTAGGGTAGAAATAAGTTTGATTTTGGTGTGTTAACCTTGTATCCTGCCACCTTGTTAAACTCCCTTATTGGTTTTAGAAGTTCTTTTGTAGATTATTTTTCCTCTTTATGTAGACGATCATGTTGACTGTGAGTGAGAATCATGTTACTTCTTCCATTCCAAACTGTATGCATTTTTATTTCTTTGTCTTGACTTATTGCATTGGCTCAGACTTTCAGTGCGATGTTAGGAACTTCTTTACCTTGTTCCTGATCTCAGGCACAATGCATTCGGTAATTCAGTAATTTAACGTTGAGTGTAATGTTAGCTGTAGGTTTTTTTGTAAATGTGTTTATCTGTTTGAGGAAGTACCCTTCAATTCCTACTTTAACGAGAGTTTTAATCATGAATGCATGTTGCACTTTGTCAAATGCTTTTCCTGCATCTACTGTGATACTCATGTGTTTTTTTTCTTTTTTAATCTGTTAATATGGTGCATTACATTGATTAATTTCCAAATATTGAAATGGCCTATATTTCCCTTGGTCGTGGTGTATCATTCCTTATAATATTGTGCTGGATATGATCCCCTAACATTTTTTGACATTTTTTTTTTTTGCATCCATGTTTTTTAAGGGTATTGGACGGCAGATCTCATTTTTGGTCATGTCTTTATCTGATCTTAGTACCAGGGTAATTTCAGCCTCTTAAAATAAGTTGTGGATTTTTGAAGTATTCCTTCCTCTTCAGTTTTCTGCACAAGTTTGTATACAGTAGGTATTATTTCTTCAACTGTTCGGAAGGATCTCCCAATGAAACCATGAGTACACAGAGCTTTCCTTTTCAGAATGTATTTGTCTACAAAATCAATTTATTTAACAGTTATAGGAATATTCATGTTATCTACTTGATCTTTGGGGCATTTTAGTAGTTTCTGTTCCTCGAGGAATTAGTCCATCTTTACCCAAATTTTCCAGTTTTCATCATAAGGTTGTTTGCAATATTTTGTTTTAACGTTTCCAAGTTTATAACAACATCTCTTTTTTCATTCTTCATATTGATATTTATATTTTCATACCTTTTATGTTTGTCAGGCTTGCCAGAGGTTTACCAATTTACTAATCTTCTCCAAGTTAAATACAAGTTTTCTCGTTTGTTTCAGTGATTTCCTCTATCGTTTTTCGATCTCAAGTCACCTTGATTTTGGCTTTTATCTTTTTTTTTTTTGTCTTTTCAGATTTTATCCTGTAAACATTTCATTTTACACGGCTAGAGTCACACAAACGTTTGTGTCTTTCTTTTTTCTTGTTCCATCATATAACACAGACATTCTTGCATAACACTAACAATTCTGCAAATTTATTATCCTTAACAGCTTCCTAATACCCCTGTCCCAAACAGGCCTATTGTTTACATAAACAATCCACTAATCTGGGACACGTTCAGTGTTTCCACTGTTTTGCTATGATAAATAATGTTGTGATGATTTCAAACCTTGCTCCACACTTTGGATTTTTCTTGGGGGGGGGGTAATATCTTCCTCAACTAGAATCACAGGGTCAACGACCTGGTAAATAAGGGTCTCAATCCACCATGCCAAACTGCCTTCCATGAAAATGGCACAATTTACAATCCCACCGGTTGAGAGTGCTGGTCTCACTGTGTCTTTACCAGCACTGACGTTTTTGTGTTTCATGCTCGTTTTAGATCTTTGCTAACTTGATTGGTTTACATATGACGTATTGTTGAGGTTTTAATACGTCTTTGAGGAAAGGTAAGGTCAAATATGACTACAGTTCATCACGTCCTTATTTCTTTGAATTTCTTGTTGAGGGCATATGGATGGAGAGATGGGAGGTATGCAGAGATTAGCGATGCTTTCTCATGGTCTCATTTATCCATTTGACATACTTGCAGACTTGGGTATAGACACTGGGTCATTGGGTTGGCCACAAGGGAAAGTTCCCCAGGACACCAGGCCTTGCAAGGTATCTTTGCACATCAGTGGTCCCCCTGAGTCACCGTTGCAGGTGTTGGTCTTGGAGTTGGGGATGCCAGCACACAGCATGGATTTTCCCAGTAGGTCCTTGTAAACCTTCTTGCAATCCTGGGAGGAGATGAGCTTGACATCCGTGCACATGAGTTCTGATGGAAAGGTCACATCAGGGCTGGTGGTTGTGCCCCAGCCAGAAATGGTGCATGTGGTCCCAGGGGGTTCACAGCAGAAGGGCATGTTGACTTTCTTCACACTCGATGATAGCCTGGCTCATCTACTTAGCTTCACAAGCATGAGGTCATTAACGTGGGTCTGAGTGGAGTAGCTCGGGTGGTGGAATGACCTCGTGGCCCGGATCTTCTGAGCTCTATAATCACCCAGCTGATCACTGCCCATGTGCACGTTGTATTCACTCATCGTGTAGTGGGCAGCACACCTCCACAGTGGGGCTGATTGCCTCTGAACAGGGCCACCTGCCAGGATTGGGAGCCTCTTGTACATGGGACTCCATCAATAATCTTCTCCCCAGTCTTGTCACCTTCTTGGCCAGCAGATCCCAGGACTAAGGTCAGTAGTAGGATCTGCAGGGGCAAGAGAAGGGATCCTGCCATGGTGGCCTCTCTCAGCCTGTCCGGGGGCTGCCAGGCAAAGCAAGGGTCTCTTTTGCTGGGGCTGGGAAAGACAAAGAGTTCAGGGAGCAGGAGTCCAAGCCCAGCTCCTCCTACATCAGACCTAGAAGTTCAAATCCCCAGTTCTTCCCCCATTCAGACCCAGGAGACCAGGCCTCCAGACCTCCCTTCCCCCTGGGGACTCAGGAATCTCAGCAATCTGTCCCAACCCTCCTCATCCACAAGTCTAGATCTTCAGTTCTTTTTTCCCTAACAGACCCCAAATTCCAGACCTCTAGTCCCTCATCTCTCACAACCAGGATTCCAGCCACCCCTCTCCCCTCAGAAGCAGGAGCCAGCTGTCCAGCCAGCCTCATCCTCCACCCCAAATGAACAATTTTGGCTTTTATCTTATTTTCTTCTTTCTGCTAGATTTGACTTCACCTCGTTCCTCTTTTTCTCCTTCCCTAGGAGTGAATCTTACATTACTAACTTGAGTCCTTTCTTCTTTCCTAACATAAGCATTTAATCCTACATATTTCTCTGTAAACACTGCTTTAGCTGCATCACACAAATTTTGATATAGTGTATTTTTATTATTGCTCAGTTCAAACTAGTTTCTAATTTCAAATGAGACTTTCTTATTGACCCACAGGTTACTTAGTGGTGTGCTGTTTAATTCCAAATGTTAGCAGATTTTTCTGTTATTAAGTTCAACATAGTCTGAGAACATACTTTTTTTGCGGGGTGGGGGGAGGAAATTTCCATTCTTTTAAGTCTGTAAGGCTTGTTTCGTGAACCAAGATATGATTTAATTTGGTGAATATTCCACATACCCTTAAATATAATATGTGTTCTGCTTTCTGTAGATGAAGTATTCTATAAGTGCCGATATGTTTCATGTGATTGATGGCCTTGCTCAGTTCTTCTACCTCATTGCTGATTTTCTTCCTATTGTTCTATTACTGGGAGAGGACTATTGAAATCTCCAAATATAATTGTGGATTTTACTGTTTTTTCTTGTAGCTCTGTTAGTTTTTTGCTTCTTGTATGTTGAGCCTCTGTTAGATGCAGAAATGTTCAGGATTTTTATGTCCTCTTGATGAGTTGGCCCCTTTATCATTATGACATGATCTGCTGCAAACATGTTGATATTCTTTGTTCTGAGGTCTGCTTTGTCTGAGATTAATATAGCTGCTCGGGGTTCCTTTTGATTACTGTTAATATTTTATGTATGTATATATAAAATTTTACATTTGTTTTTAAACTATTTGTGTCTTAATATTTGAACTATGTTTATTTTAGTCAGCACACTTTTTGAACGCTGTCTTTCCAATCTTTCCTTTGTTATCGTTTCCCTCTTTTTTAAACTTATTTTTGAATAATTGAATATCTTTTATGATTTCAATTATCTCTCTTGATGGCACAGTAGCTAAAACTAATTTCCTATTTTAGTGGTTGCTTAAGGGTTTATAATACACAGCCTTGCTTTATCATGATCTCCCATCAAGGAGCATCATACCACTTCATGAGTACTGTTAAAATTTCATAATAGTAAGCTTCCTTTTCTCCCCATATGCTCTTTCTGTTTATGCTCTATATGTTGCCATATATATTACTGTTACATATTTTGCAAACCTTACAGCACATTGTTATAATTTTTGTTTAAAGAGTCAATTATGCTTTATTTTTACTGTGGCAAAATATATGTAGCATAAAATTTACCATGTTAACCATTTTTTAGGGGTGCAGTTCAGTGGCATTAAATACATTCACATTGTTGTGTAACCATCAATACTAGAACTTTTTATGGTCCCGTACTGAAACTCTGTACCCATTAAACAGTAAATCTCCATTCTCCCTTACCCCCAAACCCTGGTAACTACTGTATGATTTTCTGTCTCTATATATTTGACTATACTATGTACTTTATGGAAGTGGAATCATACAGTGTTTGTCCTTTTGTATCTGGCTTATTTCAATTAGCATAATTTCTTCAAGGTTCATCCACATTGCAGCATGTATCAGAATTTTATTCCTTCGTAAGGCTGAATAGCATTTCATTGTACGTTCCATACTACATTTTTTTTAAATTTTTTAAAAAAACGTTTTATTTAAATTCAATTTAGTTAACATATAGGGTATTATTAATTTCAGGGGTGGAATTTAGTGATTCGTCAGTTGCATATAACACCCAGGACACATTACATCAAGCGCCCTCCTTAATGCTCATCACCCAGTTAACCCATCCCCCACCCACCTCCACTCCAGCAATCCCCAGTTTGTTTCCTATAGTTAAGAGCGTCTTATGGTTTGCCTCCCTCTCTGATTTTTTTTTAATTTTTTCCTTCCTTTCCCCTGTGTTCATCTGTTTTCTTTCTTAAATTCCACATATGAGTGAAATCACATGGTATTTGTCTTTCTCTGACTGACTTATTTTGCTTAGCATAATACCCTCTAGTTCCATCCACATCAATACAAATGGCAAGATTTCACTCTTTGTGATAGCTGAGTAATATTCCAGTGTGTGTGTGTGTGTGTGTGTGTGTGTGTGTGTGTGTATCATATCATCTTATCCATTCATCAGTCGAAAGACATCTGGGCTCTTTCCATATTTTGGCTATACTTTAACACCCAACTCACAGCAATGGACAGATCATCTAAGCAGAAGATCAACAAGGAAACAAGGGTGTTGAAAAACACACTGCACCAGATGGACTTAACAGATATATTCAGAGCATTTCATCCTAAAACAGAAGAATACACGTTCTTTTCAAGAGCACATGAAACATTCTCCAGAATAGATCACAAAGTGGGTCAGAAATCAGGTGTCAACCAGTACAAAAACAATGAGGTGATACCATGCATATTTTCAGGCCACGATGCTATGAAATTTGAAGTCAACCACAAGAGGAAACTTGGAAGGACCACAGATACATGGAAGGTAAAGTACCTCCTGCTAAAGAATGAATGGTTCAACCAGGAAATTAAAGAAGAATTTTAAAAAATACAGGGATGCAAATGAAAATGAAAACACGACAGTTCAAAATCTTTGGGATGCAGCAAAGGCATCCCAAAGGGAAGAATATAGCAATACAGGCCTTCCTCAAGAAGCAAGAAAAGTTTCAAATACACAACCTAACCATACACCTAAAGGGGCTGGAGAAAGAACAGCAAATAAACCCTAAATCCAACAGGGGAAGAGAAATAATAAAGATTAGAGCAGAAATCAATGATATAGGGAAAATGAAAACAAAAAACAGTAGATCAACAAAACGAGGAGCTGATTCTTTGAAAGGATTAATAAATCAAAAAACTCCTAGCCAGATTTATCAAAAAGAAAAGAGAAAGGACCCAAATAAATAAAATCGTGAATGAAAGAGGAGAGATCACAACCAACACTGGAGAAATACTAACAATTATAAGAGTATATTATGAGCAATTATATGCTGACATATTAGGCAAACTGGAAGAAATGGATAAACTCCTAGAAACATATAAACTACCAAAACTGAGACAGGAAGAAATGGGAAACCTGAACAGACTCATCACCAGCAAAGAAATTTAACTGAATCAGTAATCAAAAATCTCCCAACATTCATCTCATAGGATTTCCTAATTTCCCTTGTGATCTTTTATTTGACCCATTGGCCATTTAAAAGTGTGTCTAATTCGTGTTCATGAGTTCCTCAGACTTTCTGTTATTGATTTCTCATTTCATTCCATGGACTCAGAAAACATACTTTGCGTGATTTCAGTCCACTTAAATTTACTGAGGTTTGTTTTATGGTCTATGATATGATCTATCCTGGAGATATTTCATGTGCCCTTGAGAAGAATGTGCATTCTGTTCATGCTGGGTAAAATGTTTTATAGATCACTTTAAGGTCTAGTTCATTATGGCACTGTTCACCTCTTCTATTTCCTTGTTTATTATGTAATTGCTCTATTATTGAAAATGAGATACTGACTACCCCAACTCTTATTGTAGACTTGTGGATATCTCCCTTCATTTAGTTCAGTTTTTGATTCATGTATTTTGGTGCTCTGTTGTTAGGTGCATATATAATTTTGCTCTATCTTTCTGATGGGTTGACTCTCTTAAGAAGAAATAACATCCATTCTTCTGGAGCTGTTTCAAAAAATAGAAATGGAAGGAAAACGTCCAAACTCATTCCATGAGGCCAGCATTATGGTGATCCCAAAACCAGACAAAGACCCCACCAAAAAGGAGAATTACAGACCAATATCCCTGATGACCATGGATGCCAAAATTCTCACCAGGGTACTAGCCAACAAGGTCCAACAATACATTACAAGGATTATTCACCAAAACCAAGTAAGATTTATTCCTGGGCTTCAAGGGTTGTTCAACATCTGCAAATCAAACAATGTGATACCCCACATTAATAAAAGAAAGAACAAGAATCATATCATGGTGGAGAAAAAGCACTTGAAAAATACAGCATCCTTTCTTGATTAGAACCTTCCACAGTGTAGGGAGAGAGGAAACATACCTCAATATCCTAAAAGCCATGTGCAAAAAGCCCACAGCGAATATCCTCCTCCACAGGGAACAACGGAGAGCTTTTCGCATAAGGTCAGGAAATCCTCAGGGATGTCCACTCTCACCACTGTTGTTCAACATAGTACTAGAAGTCCTAGCCTCAGCAATCAGACAACAAAAAGAAATAAAAGGCATCCAAATTGACAAAGAAGAATTCAATCTCTCACTCTTTGCAGATGACATGATACTCTATGTGGAATAGCCAAAAGCCTCCACCCAAAAAATTGCTAGACCTCATACAGGAATTCAGCAATGTGGCAGGATATCAAATCAATGCACAGAAATCAGGTGCATTTCTAAACCCTAACAATGAGACAGAAGAAAGGGTAGCCAAGGAATCGATCCCATTTACAATTGCACCAAAAAAAGCATAGGATACCTAGGAATAAACCTAACCAATGAGGTAAAGGATATGTTCACTGAAAACTATAGAGAACTTATGAAAGACATTGAGGAAGACACAAAGAAATGGAAAAAACATTCCATGCTCATGGATTGGATGAACAAATATTATTAAAAAATCTGTACTACCCACAGCAATCTATGCATTCAAAGCACTCCCTCTCAAAACACCATCAACATTTTACACAGAACAGGAACAAATTATCCTAAAATTTGTATGGAACCATAAAAGACTGCAAATAGCCAAAGGAAGGTTGAAAAAGAAATCCAAAGCTGCTGCCGTGACTATCCTGACTTCAAGCCATATTACAAAGCTGTAATCTCCAGGAGAGTATGGTACTGGCACAAAAACAGACACATAGATCCATGGAACAGAATAGAGAATCCAGAAATGGACCCTCAACTCTCTGGTCCACAAATCTCCGACAAAGCAGGAAAGAATATCCAATGGAAAAAAAGACAGTTTCTTCAATAAATGCTGTTGGGAAAGCTGGACAGTGACATGTATAAGAATGAAACTGGACCATTTTCTTACACTATCCACAAAGATAAACTTAGAATGGATGAAAGAGCTAAATTTGAGACAGGAATCCATCAAAATTCTAGAGGAGAACATAGGCAGCAACCTCTTCAACCTTGGCCACAGCAACTTCTTGCTAGACACATCTCCACAGCCAAGGGAATCAAATGCAAAAACGAATTATTGAAACTTCAATCAAGATAAAAAGCTTTTCAACAGTGGAGGAAACATAAAAAAAAATCCCAAAAGACAGCCAACAGAAAGGGAGATGATATTTGCCAATGACATGACAGATAAAGGGCTCGTATCCATGATCTATAATGATCTTATCAAACTCAACACCTCCCCCTCCAAAAAAATCCAGCCAAGAAATGGGCAGAAGACATGAACAGTAATTTCTCCAAAGAAGTCACACAAATGGCCAACAGACACGTGGAAAAGTGCGCTACATCACTTGGCATCAGGGAAATACAAATCAAAACCACAATGAGATACCACCTCACACCACTTGTAATGGTTAAAATGAACGTCTCAGGAAACAGCAGTTGCTGGCAAGGATGCAGAGAAAGGGGGGATCTTCTTACCCTGTCAGTGGAAATGCAAACTGGTGCAGTCACTCTGGAAAACAGTAGGGATTTTCCACAAAAAAGTTAAAAAAGTAGAGCTACCCTAAGACCCAGCAACCCCAGTGTTCATAGCAGCAATGTCCATGATAGCCAAACTGTGGAAGGAGCCGAGATGCCCCTCAACAGATGAATGGATAAAGAAGATGTGGTTCATCTATACAGCCATCAGAAAGGATGAATACCCACCATTTGTATCAACATGGATGGAACTGGAAGGGATTATGCTAAGTGAAATAAGTATTTGAGACTTTTCTATTTTTTGAGAAAAGCTTGAATTGCAATGTACTTCACTCTTACAACTGCCTTTGCTGCATCCCAATGGTTTTGAACAGCTGTGTTTTCATTTTCATTTGTTTCCATGATTAAAAAAAGAAATCTTCAATTTCCTGGTTGACCCATTCATTCTTTAGTAGGATGCTCTTGAACCTCCAAGTGTTTGAGTTCCCTGTAAATTTCCTCTTGTGATTGAGTTCAAGTTTCAAAGCACTGTGGTTTGAAAATAAGCAGGGGGGCGCCTGGGTGGCTCAGTCGTTAAGCGTCTGCCCTTGGCTCAGGTCATGATCCCAGGGTCCTGGGATCAAGCCCTGCATCGGGCTCTCTGCTTGGCGGGAAGCCTGCTTCTCCCTCTCCCATTCCCCCTGCTTGTGTTCCCTCTCTCGCTGTGTCTCTCTCTGTCAAATAAATAAATAAAATCCTTTAAAAAAAAAAAAAAAGAAAAGAAGCAGGGATAATCCCAATCTTTTGGTATCAGTTGAGACCTGATTTGTGATCCAGTATGCGACCTATTCTGGAGAATGTTCCATGTGCACTCAAGAAGAATGTGTATTCTGATGTTTTAGGTTCGAATGCTCTGTATATATCTGTGAAGTCCACCTGGTCCAGTGTGTCATTCAACGGGCTTCTTCCTTTGTTGATCTTCTGCTTAGATGATCTGTCCATTGCTGTGAGTGGGGTGGTGAAGTCCCCTATTATTATTGCATTATGATCATAGTGTATCTTTAATTTTATTATTAATTGGTTCATATAATTGGCTTCTCCCAAATTAGGAGCATAAATATCTATAACTGTTAGATCTTCTTGGATAGATGCTTTCAGTATGATATACGGTCCTTCTTCATCCCTTACTATAGTCCTTGGTTTAAAATCTAATTTGTCTGATATGTGGATTGCTACCCCAGCTTTCTTTTGTGGTCCATTTGCATGATAAATGGTTCTCCACCCCCTCACTTTCAATCTGGAGGTGTCTTTAGTTCTAAAATCAATCTCTTGTAGACAGCATGTGGATGGGTCTTGCTTTTTTATCCAATCTGATACCCTGTGTCTCTTGATTGGAGCATTTAGCCCATTTACATTCAGAGTAACTATTTAAAGATATGAATTTGGTGCCATTGTATTGTGGACCTGTAAAGTCCCTGTTTCTGTAGAGTGTCTCTGTTTCTTTCTTGTTTGTGTTACTTTTGGGCTCTTTCTCTTCGCTTACAGGTTGCCCTTTAATATTTTTTTGCAGGGCTGGCTTAGTGATCACAAATTCTTTTAGGTTCCGTTTGGCCTGGAAGCTCTTTATCTCTCCTTCCATTCTCAACATCAGCCTTGCTGGATGAAGTATTCTTCGCTGCATGTTTTTCTCTTTTAGTACCCTGAATAGATCACGCCAGCCCTTTCTGGCCTGCCAGTTCTCTGTGGATAGGTCTGCTGCCAGCCTAATATTTCTATCCCTGTAGTTTAAGAACCCCTTTTCTCATGCTGCCTTCAGGATTTTCTCTTTATCTCTGAAATTTGCAAGCTTCACTATTGTATGTCGGGGTGTTGACCTAATTTTATTGATTCTGAGGGGGGTTCTCTCTACCTCCTGGACTTGAATGCTTGTTACCTTCACCAGATTAGGGAAGTTCTCGCCTGTGATTTGCTCAAATATAGCTTCTGTACCTCTCTCTCTCTCTTTCTTCTTCCTTGGGGATCCAATAATTCTAATATTGTTTCGCTTATGGTATCGCTGATTTCTCAAAGCCTCCCCACATTGTCCATTTGTTGTTTTTATCTCTTTTCCTCAGCTTCCTTCCTTTCCATCAATTTTTCTTCTATGTCACTTACTCTCTCTTCTGCCTCTTTTTCCCTAGCTGTTAGAGCATCAGTTTAGACTGCATCTCAGTTTGATCAATTTTTAATTTTGCCCTGATTAGATTTTATTTCTGCACTAAGAGATTCTCTAGTGTCTTTTATGACTTTTTCAAGCCCAGCTAATTACTTTATAATCATTATCCTGACTTCTAGTTCTGACATTTTACTTATATTCATATGGATTAGATCTGTGGCAGAGAGTATGACCTCTGATTCTTTCCTTTGTTGTGAATTCCTCCTTCTATTCATTTTGCCCAGAGAATACTCTCTCAACGAGAGAGCAAAATCGGAAACGGCCCAATCAAAGTACACACTAGACAAATCTGGAGATGTCGGAAACCAAATAAGAAATGAAAAAATAAGGGGGGCTGGTAGAGAATAGCTAATAATCTTCCAGGTGGTCAAAACAGGGTGATCCAATTGGTGCTGTGTGTATTTTGTTCTGTTTGTTAGAAGACCCTAAATCCCAAAATTGTGAAGAAAGCAAAACTTATATATGTACAAAAATCAAATTGAACACAGTGACAGGAAGCCAGAAATGAAGAATATATCTATAAACTGTAAATGTAGAAAATTAAAGTTAAAAAGACTTAAAAACAAAGAGTTGATAAAATAAAAAACCATTTGAAAAGAAAAAAAAAGAGGAAAATTCTAAACTGAAGGAAAAACAAATCATGAGGAAAAAGATAACACTCATATTCTATATACTATTTTCCCCTAGCCCTGGCGTTTTGCATTCCTGTGTGCTCTGTAAACTTGATGTTCCTCTGTTCTTCCAGCCGGTCTTCTTGGGGAGGGACCAGCTGCACTAATTCTCAGGTGTCTTTGACCGGGGGGAGTTGCACCGCCCCTTGCCAGGGGGCCAGGCTCAGTGTAAACTGCTGGTTGCTCCATGTGGCTTTTGTTCCCTGAAGGCTTTCCACACCTCTTTAGAGGATGAAAATAAAAGTGGCTGCACCCTGATCTCCAGCCCCAAAGCTGAAAGATCACGGTCCCCTCTCTTCAATAAACTCTTAGGGATAAGCAGTCTTCACTTTTGTGGGTGCCAAACTCGGCAGTCTCCTGCAGTGCACACCAGCATGGTTCCTCCCAGGGGAAGGTGGAGCGTCACCGTGTTTCTGTCCATTGCAGGGTCCCCACACAGAGAGCAGTCACCCAATCAAGCTGCAGCTTGTGTTTTATGGCAAACTGAGCTGAGAGCCCCTCCCGGGCTCTCTGACCATAACCAGTTTCCCTGCTCCAATGCTTGGGAACTCTACCGGCTCAGGCACCCCCATTATTTCTGTGACTCTGTGGATCCTGAGACCACACTGTCCCACCTAAGATTCTGCCCCACTTCACCAAGTGAGCACCTTTCAGGCAGGGATGTCTCTCACTGGAGCAGATTTCTAAGGGTTCAGATTTTGTGCTCTAGGGCTATATCACTTTCTGGTAGCTGGCTTACAGAGGCTCCTCCTCCCACTCCCCACCATTTATCTTCAGGTAGATCCCCTCACATTCACTTCTCCGCACCTCCTACCTTAGCAAAAGGTGGTCGCTTTTCTATTTGTAGAATTCCGGGAATTCTTTTCTTACATCTCATGTTGAATTCATAGTTGTGCAGAATGATTTGATAGTTATCTAGCTAAATTCAAGGGACCGGACGAAACGAGGTCCCCTCATCTTCTGCCATCTTGCCTCCCCCCAGAAGAGTTTTCTCCAAATCACTAAAATCTACCCCTGAACCTAATATTGCACTATATGTTAACTAACTATAATTTGAATACAGTTATGAAAGAAAAAGAAATAAATTAATTAAATTAATGCATAAAGAAGATGTGATATATTCCTAGGTATATTATAGTTTTTGGTGCAATTGTAAATGGGATTGATTCCTTAATTTCTCTTTCTGTTGCTTCATTATTGGTGTATAGAAATGCGAAATTCCTGTAGATTGATTTTGTATCCTGCAACGTGACTGAATTATGTATCCTTTCATGTATTTTTTTGTGTGTTTGTTCATTTGTTTTGTTTTGTTTTGTTTTGTTTTGGTGGAGTCTTTTGGGTTTTCTATACAGAATATCAAAGAGTGAAAGTTTGTCTTCTTCCATGCCAACATGGATGCGGATGCTTTTCCTTTCTTTTTTGTTGTCTGATTGCTGTGGCTAGGACATCTTAAACAACGAGCTGAAAGACCTGTACTCTGAAAACTATAAAACACTTATGAATGAAATTGAAGATGACACAAGGAAATGGAAAGACATTTCATGCTCATGGGTTGGAAGAACAAATATCGTTAAAATTCCCTTACTAATCTGGGGTGCCTGGGTGGTTCAGTCAGTTAATCATCCAATTCTTGACTGTGACTCAGGTTCTGATCTCAGGGTTGAGAGATCAAGCCCTGTCAGGCTCTGTGCTGGGCATGGAGCCTGCTTAAAATTCTCTCTTTCCCTCTGCCCCCAGGCCATCCCACTCTCTCTCTCTCTCTCTCTCTCTCTCAAGAGTTAATAAAAAATCTATGCTACCCAAAGCAATCCACACATTTAATGCAATCCCTATCAAAATACCACCAGCATTTTTCACAGAGCTAGAACAACCCTTAAATTTGTGCCACAAAAGACCCCAAATACTCAAAGAAACCCTATAAAAGAAAAACAAAGCTGGGGGCATCGCAATTCCAGACATCAAGTTATATTACAGACCTGTAGTAATCAAACAGTATGTTATTGGAACAAAATAGACACATAGTTCAATGGAATGGAAGAGAAAACCCAGAAATGGACCCAAAAGTATGTGGTAAATTAATCTTTGATGAAGCAGAAAAAAATATCCAATGGGGGGGTGCAAAGACAGTCTCTACAACAAATAATGTTGGGAAAACTGGACATCAACAAGCAAAAGAAAGAAACTGATCCACGTTCTTACACCATACACAAAAATAAATTCGAACTGGATGAAAGACCCTAATGTGAGACCAGAAGCCATAAAATTCCTAGAGGAGAACTCGGGCAGTGACCTCTTTGACGTTGCCTGTAGCAACTTCTTTCTAGACATGTGTCCTGAGGCAAGGAAAACAAAAGCAAAAATAAACTATTGGGACATCATCCAAATAAAAAGCCTCTGCATAGTGAAGGAAGCAATCAACAGAATTAAAAGGCAACCTATGGAATAGGAGAGGATATTTGCAAATGACATATCTGATAAAGGGTGAGTATCCAAAATCCATAAAGAACTTTTCAAACACAACACCCAGAAAACAAATAATCCAGTTAAGAAATGAGCAGAAGACATGAATAGACATTTTTCCAAGGAAGAAATCCAGATGCCCAAGAGACACATGCAAAGATGCTCAACATTACTCATCATCAGGGAAATACAAATGAAAACTACAACGACATATCACCTCACACCTGTCAGAATGCCTAAAATCAACAACATAAACGACTGGTGTTGGTGAGGATGTGGTGAAAGGAGAAGCCTCTTGTACTGTTGGTGGGAAAGCATACTGGTGCAGCCCCTCTGTAAAACAGTATGGAGGTTGCTGAAAAAGTTAAAAATAGTTAAAAATCATCCCTGTGATCCAGCAATTGCACTACTAGTTATTTACCCAAAGAGTTCAAAAATCTTAATTCAAAGGGACCTATGTGCCTGGATGTTTGTCAGAGCGTTATCTACAATTGTCAAATTATGGAAGCAGCCCAAGTGTCCATTAACTGATGAATGGATAAAGAAGTTCTGGTATCTATCATCTATCTATCTATCTATCTATTTATCTATCTATCTATCTATCTATCATCTATCTATCATCTATATCATCTATCATCTATCTAGAGATATATTTCTTTATCAATATCTATATCTGTATCATCTATATCTCCACAATGGAATATTACTCAGCCTTAAAAAATAACAAAATCTTTCCATTTGCAAGAACATGGATGGAACTAGAACATATTATGCTAAGTAAAGTAAATCTGTCAGAAAAACATAAATACTGTATGATTTCACTAATATGTGGAAACTTAAGGAACAAATGAGCAAAGGGGGGGAGAGAACAAAGAGACAGAGAGGCAAACCAAAAACCAAACTCTTAAATATAGAGGAACAAACTGATGCTACCAGAGGCAGGTGGGTGGGAGAATCGGTTAAATAGCTGATGGGTATTAAGGAGTGCACTTGTGATGAGCACCTGGTGTTGTAGGAAAGTGTTGACTCACTGTATTATACACTAATATTATAAACTAATATTATTATAAACTAATATTACACTGTATGCTAACTACCTGGAACTTAAAACTTTTACCAAAAAAAAAGAGTATTTAGTGCCCCCCCTCCAGAAAAAAGAAGAAATGTTATGCATATATAATGCAATATTACTCAACCTTAAAAAAGAACGAGATCTCTTCATTTGTGACAACATGGATGGACCTAGAGGGTATTATGCTAAGTGAAATAAATCATCCAGGGAAAGATGATTTCACTTATATGTGGACTCTAGAAAACAAAATAAATGAACAAGCAAGCAAATAGACAAAACTAGAAAAAGACTCATAAATACAGAAAACAAACTTGTGGTTGCTGGGGGTTGGGGTAGTGGGAAGGTGAGTGAAAAAGATGAAGGGGATTAAGAGACACAAACTTCCAGTTATAAAATAAATAAGTCACAAACACAGAAAATGCGTCATGGGGAATATAGTTAATAATATTATAATAATGCTTAATGATGACAGATGATAACTACACTGATTGTAGTGAGTATTGCACAAAGTATAGAATTGTCCAATCACTATGTTGTGCACCTGAAACTATTATAATAGTGTGTGTCATGCATAGCCTTTATTATGTTTGAAATGCAATCTTTCTAAATCTATTCTGTTAAGAATTTTTATCATGAAAGGGTGCTGAATTTCAACAAATGCTTTTGCATTATTTATTGGCATAATTATATGATTTTCACTTTTCATTCTGTTAATGTGATGTATCACATTAATTGATTTGCACAAGATGAACCATTCTTGCATTCCAGGGATAAATCTCCTTTAGTCGTACTGTATGATCTTTTTTTTTTTTTTTTAATATTTTATTTATTTATTTGAGAGAGAGAATGAGAGAGAGCACATGAGAGGAGGGAGGGTCAGAGGGAGAAGCAGACTCCCCGCTGAGCAGGAAGCCCGACGTGGGACTCGATCCCGGGACTCCAGGATCATGACCTGAGCCGAAGGCAGTCGCTTAACCAACTGAGCCACCCAGGCGCCCTGTATGATCTTTTTAATGTGCTGCTGAGTTTCATTTGCTAGTATTTTGTTGAGGATTTTCGCATCTATTTTCATCAGGGGTAATGGCCTGTAGGTTTATCTTCTCGTAGTGTTTTTGGTGTCAGCGCAATGTTGGCCTCAAAAAATGAGTTTCAGAGTGGTTCCTAATCTCCATTTTTAGAGGAGTTTTGGAAGAATAGGTATTATATTTTTCTTTAAATGTTTCGTGGAATTCCCCAGTGAAGCCATCTTGTTCTTGGCTTTCATTGTTGGGTACTTCTTTTTCCCCCCACCAGTTTTCCAAGGTATAAGTAACACATTAAAAGTGTATATATATATATAAGGTGTACAATGTGATGGTTTGATATACATATATACATTGTGAAATGATTACCATGGGCAAGCTAATTAATACATCTATCACCTCACATGATTATCTTTTTTCAGTATGGTGAGAACATGTAAAGTATATTCTAGGAAATTTCAAGGATACAGTACAATGTTACTAACTCTGGTCAGTATGCTGTACATTATATCCATAGAGCATATTTATCATATAATTGAAATTTTGTACCCTTTGACCAACTTTGGCCTCTTTCCCCTATCCCTCTGCCCAGTGCCTGGTAACTGTTTTTCTATGCTCTGATTCTATGAGTACCACCTTTTATGATTGCACATATAAGTGAAATCGTGTACTATTTGTCTTTATATGGCTAATTTCACTTAGCATAATATCCTCCAGGTCACAGTCGTTATATCCTATTGATAAATGGACACCTTTATAAGTATATAGGGACCTTCTCTGTCTCTTGTCACTGATTTTGACTGAAAGTCTATTTTATCTGATGAAAGGATAGCCATTCCTGCTCTCTATTGGTTTCTATTTGCATTTGTCCATCCCTTCACTTTCAGGCCATGGCTGTCCTTCAAGTGGGTCTTCTGTGCACACCATATTGTTGAAACTTTATTTTTTAATCCATTCATTCACACTGTGTCTTTTGATTGGATGATATAATTCATTTACCTTTATTGTAAGTACTGATAAGTAAGGACTTGCCATTGACATTTTTTTCATTAATTTTCTGACAGTTTTGACCTTCTCCCCCCACCACCACCTCTCTTGCTGTCTTCCTCTTTGGCTTTTATAGTGATACACTGTTATTATTTTTTCTTTACCTCTGTATATCTACTAGATTTTTTCTTTTGTGGCTAACATGAGGCCCGCTTTGAACATCTTATAAATATAACAGTCTATTTTAAGCTGATAAACACTTATCTCCAATAGCATAAAATAGAGCTACACTTTTACTTCTCCTCTCCCCACATTTCCTACTATTGATATCACACTTTATATCTTTTTAAGTTGAGCATACATTAACAAACTATTTTAAGTATGGTTATTTTTAATTCTGTTGTCTTTTAACTTTTATACTAGAGATAAATGTGACTTAAGCAGCATCATTAGTGTATTAGAGTATTTTTAATTTGACTCTATATTTTACCTTACCAGTGACTTTTAGAGGTTTACGTTTTCATAATTTTAGTACATTTTATGTTTTGTAGTTTTTATGTTTTTACTTAGCATCTTTTCCTTTCAACTTGAAGAACTGACTTTAGTGTTTCTCATAAGGCAGATCTAATGGTGATGAAATCCCTCAGCTTTTGTTTGTCTGAGAAAGTCTTTATCTCTCCTCATTTCTGGAAGACAATATTTCTAGGTATAGGATTCTTGGTTGGCAGTATTTTTTATTAATATATCATTTTTCCCCCTTTTTGTGTATATCATCCCATTCCCTCCTAGTCTTCAAAGGTTCTGCTGAGAAATGCACTGATGGATGTATGTGTTTTCCCTTGCATGTGATGAATTATTTTTCTCTTACTTTTTTTTTTTAATTTCTACTTTTGTAAATCAAATTTTTAACACATTGACTACAATATATCTCAGGTAATCTTATCCAGGTTGATTGTACTTGTTGTCCTCTGAGCTTCATGTACCTGGATGTCCATATCTATCCATATATTCTGGAAATTTGAGCTATTATTTCTATAAATAAGCTTTCTGACACCCCCCTCATTCTCCTTTTTCCCTCCCATGGTGAAAATATTCGTACACTTGATGGTGTCCCACAATTCATGGAAGCTTCCTTCACTTTTTCATTTTTTTTCATTCCTTTAACCAACTAATTTCATTCCTTCCAGTTGTCTGTCTCTGTTTTGTATGATGCTGTTTGCCAATGAAGATGTGTATTGATTTTTTTTTTTTTTTTTTTTTTTTTTTTAGTTCTGTCCATGTATTCTTCAACTCCAGGATTAGTGCTTGATTCTTTTTATGGTTTCTATTTCTTTGTTAAAAATCTCAGTTTGTTCATACATTCTTTTCCTGATTTCATTTAATTATCAATCTGCATCATTTTCCATTCTGTTGAGGGGTTTTTAAAGGTTATTTTGAATTATTTGTTAGGCAATTCATAGATCTTCATTTCTTTGAGTCCACTTACTGGATCTTTATGATTTTTCCCTTGATGATGTCTTATTTGCCTGATTCTTCATGATCCATGTCATTGGTATCTGCGTATTTGAAGGAGAAAACACTTCTTCCAGTCTTTACAGATTGCTTTTGGCAGGTAAAGGTTTATCCTATTAGTTCTCTGGGCAGATGATATTACCTCTGGAATCACAGTTGTGTTGTTGCTGAGTCATGAGGTTGTTGCTGCATCTGCAGTGGGTTCTCACTTTGCAGGCTTCTTACCAGAGACTCAGGCAGGCATAAAACCTGTCTGGTCCCTAGGTGGACTGGAGCACCTCCAGGACTTTGTTCACTAGGGTGGCACTGGGACAAGCGTTCACCTCAGGGCCTGAAGTTAGGTCTTTTGACTGTGGGCTTATCACCAGGTGATCAGGTAGGTGTGGCTCCCATCACATCCTTGGACAGGCAGGAGTTCTCCTTGACCACAGCTGGGAGAGGCTGGTGCCTAGTTACAGGACCATTTCAGGACCTGTAGTCAGATTGAGTTGAGTGGGCTTACCTCCAGGGACCCTTGAACTGCAGCCATGAGGGCCTAGAGCTGGGTCACAGGCCACTTCAGGTTACACTGCCAGGCCCAAAGTCTTCTGGCTTATTACTGTAAACACTGGTGAGCCTGACTCCACCCAGGACCCTTGGCTTATGGTGCTGGTGGCAGTACCAATGCCAAACAGGGCTGTAGGTGAGTCTACAAGGGTATGGATCTATTTCCAGATCAGTAACCAACATCATAGTTAGAATTTCAGACAGCTGGGGGCAGGACTGACTTCTCAGAGTAGGTCTCCTTGGTCTTGGACTCTACCTGAACTTCACAATCTCCTTCTTTTATGCCAAAGCTCTCACAAATGCACTTTTCTCCCTGAATGCCTATCAAATTCCTGTTGCTGAGGGAGGATATAAACAGAGGTCCTTCTATTCTACTATCTAGCTAATGTCATTGTGTTGGCAAGTTTTTGAGTGCTGATTCAGTCTCCTTACTTGTTATAGTTCTGTTCAGATATGTTATCTCTTCCTGATTCAGCCTTGGTAAGTTGTATGTTTCTTTCATAGTTCATAGTACAGTATTCTTTTCTGATGCTTTATATTTCTGTGGCATCAGTTGTAATGTTTCCTCTTCCATTTCTTATTTTATTTGAGTCTTCTTTGTTTTGTTGTTCTTGTTGTTAGTCTACCTATTGTGTCAATTTGCTTTATCTCTTCAAAAGATGAAAACCTGGTTTCATTGACTTTTTTCTTTTGCTTTTCTACTCTCCACTTTATTTATTTCTGCTCTAATGTTTCCTTTCTTCTTATAACCTTGGACTTAATTTGTTCTTCTTTTTCTAGTTCTGTGTGATGTAAATTCAGGTTCTTTATTTGACATTTCTCTTATTTTTAAATGTAGGCATTTATTGCTATAAACCTCCTTCTTAGAACTTCTGTCATTTTGGGTGCCTGGGTGGCTCAGTCATTAAGCATCTGCCTTTGGCTCAGGTCATGATCCCAGGGTCCTAGGATAGAGTTCCACTTCGGGCTCCCTGCTCAGCGGGGAGTCTTCCTCTCCCTCTACCCCTCCCCCCTGCTCCTGCCCTCTCTCTCTCTCTCTCTCTCTCGTGCACGTGCGTGCACGTGCTCACTCTCTCTCATGCTCTCTCTCTCTGTCTCTTTCAGATAAATAAATAAAATCTTAAAAAAAGAACTTCTGTCATTTCATTTCATTTCATCTTATTTTACTTTATTTTATTTTAATTCTAGCATAGTTAACATACAGCGTTATATTAGTTTCAGTTTTACAATACAGTGATTCAACAATTCCATACACCACCCAGTGCTCATCACAACAAGTGCACTCCTTAATCCCCATTACCTATTTCACCCATCTCCCCACCCATTTCCCTTCTGGTAACCATCAGTTTGTTCTCTATAGTCTGTTTCTTGGTTTCTCTCTCTCATTTGTTTTTCCTTTCCTCATTTTTTTGTTTCTTAAATTCCAAATATGAGTGAAATCATATAATATTTGTCTTTCTCTGACTGATTTCACTTAGCATCATAATCTCTAGCTCCATTCATGTCGTTGCAAATGGCAAGAACTTCTTTTGCAACATTTCATAAGTTTTGGTATGTTGCGTTTTTATTTGTTGCAGTAGTTTTTTTTCTGATTTCCCTTTTGATTTCTTTTTGGACTCGTTTTTTGTGCAGGACTGCATTGCTTAACTTCCACATGTTTGTGAATTTTCCACTGTTCCTCCTGTTCTTGATTACTAGTTTCATTCTTTTGTGGTCACAAAACGTACTTGGTATGATTTTTCTCTTTAAATATTTTAAGACTTCCTATGTGACCTAACATGTGATGTGTTCTGTAAATATTCTATGTTTGAGAAGAATGTATGTTCTGCTGCTGTTTTGTGGCATATTCTTTGTGTTTCTCTTTCGTCCATTTGTTCTTTCTGGGTTGATTTTCTCGCTGCCTAGTCTATCCATTGTTGAAAGTGAGAAATTGAAATTTTCTACTATTATTGTATCGCTGCCTATTTCTTCTTTCAGATCTGTCAGTGTTTGTTTGATATATTTAGGTACTCTAGCACAAAATATGTGGTGCATATGTATTTTTAATTATTGTATTTTCCTGGTGAATTATTCCATTTTTCATTACATAATGATCTTTCTGTGTCTCTTGTCATCATTTTTTACTTAAAGACTAATTTGTGTGATGTAATTGCAATCATCTCTGGTCTCTTTTGTTTACCATTTGCATGGAATATCTTTTCCCATCCCTACACTTTCAGCTCCCATGTGTTCTTAAATCTAAATGGGTCTCTTGTAGGCAACATACAATGGGATCTTGTGGAATTTGTTTGTTTGTTTGTTTTATGATTTTTATCCGTTCCATGATCTATGTGTTTCTTTGGGCATTTAATAATTTAGGATTATAGTTAGTATTGATAGGTAAGGACTTAGTATTGTCACTTTGTTAGTTGTTTTCCATCAACCTTGTAGTTCTTTTCTCCTGCTTTTCCTCTCTTGCTGTATTCCTTTGCGATCTGTTCATCTTTTTTTAGTGATATACTTTGATTTATTCACCTTTTCCTTTCATGTATATTCTGTACTTACTTTCTTTGGGTTACCATGAGGCTTACATAATAGTATATCTCCTGTTATAGCAGTCTATTTTAAGCTGATAACATCTTAACTTCAGTTGCATACAAACACTGAACTTTTATCCCCCCTAAACTCTATGTAATAGATGCCACAATTTACATATTTCTATATGTTCCTCTTTTAACAAATTTTTGCGGTTATTGTTATTACTACTATTTTGTATTTTAATTTTTAGCAGAATAACTTGTGATTAACAAACCACCACTCAAATTTTACAATTTTCTGAATATGCCCATATATTTACTTTTACCAATGAGTTTTATATTTTCAAATGTTTTCATGTTCCTGTGTAACATCCTTTTCTTTCAACTTTAACTCCCTTAAGTATTTCTTGTAAAGCAGGTCTAGTAGACTAACTCACTCTTTTTTTGTGTGTCTGGGGAAGTCTTACTCTCCTTCATTTATGATGGATAGTTTAGTCAGGTATACTGTTTGTGGTCGGCAGCTTATTTTCTTTCAGCTCTTTGACTGTATCATAACACACCTTCTGGCTTACAACGTGTCTGCTGAGAAACCCACCAAAAATTTTATGGGGGTCCCTTGTGCATGATAGATCACATTTCTCTTGATGCTTTCAAAATTCTCTTTGACTTGGACTTTTAACAGTTTAATTATATCTTTGTGTATGTTTTAAGTTCATCTTATTTGAGGACTTTTGGGCTTCTTGAATCTCAATGCCCTTTTTCCTCCACTGATTTGGGAAGTTTTTAGTCATTAGTTCCTTACAGAATCTTTCTGACTCTCTCTTCCCCATCTGGGATCTCTGTAGTATGTATACTGTTTGCGCTGGTGGTATCCCATTAGTCACATACATTTTGCTCACTCTTTGATTCTTTCTTCTTTGTGCTCCTCTGAGTGGATAAGTTCAAATGACCTGTCTTCAAATTTGCTGATTTTTCTTCTGATTAAGTTGGTTGTTGTGGAAGGAGCCGAGATGTTCTTCAGTAGATGAATGGATAAAGAAGTTGTGGTTCATATATGCAATGGAATATTACTCAGCCATCAGAAAGAATGAATACCTACCATTTACAACGACATGGATGGAACTGGAGGGGATTATGCTAAGTGAAATAAGTCAATCAGAGAAAGACAATTTTCATATGGTTTCACTCATATGTGGTCTATAAGGAATAGCGCAGAGGACCATAGGGGAAGGGAGGGAAAACTGAATGGGAAGAAATCAGAGAGGGAGACAAACCATGAGAGACTCTTGACTCTGGGAAACAAACTGAGGGATGCGGAAAGGGAGGTGGGTGGAGGAATGGAGTAACTGGGTGATGGGCATTAAGGAGGGCATATGATGTGATGAGCACTGGGTGTTACACGCAACTGATGAACCACTGAACACTACATCAAAAACTAATGATATACTATATGTTGACTAATTGAATTTATTTATTTTTTTTTAAAAAGTTGGCTGTTGAAGCTTCTCTATTAACTTTTCAGTTCATTGTTTTGTCTTCTTCAGTTCTAGAATTTATTTTGTTCTTTTCTTTCTTAAACTTTCTTGTACTTTGTATCTCCTAGTTGATATCGTCATTTTGTTCATGTATTCTTTTCCTGATTTCATTTAGTTGTCTGTGTTCTCCTGTAACTTACTGAACTTCTTTAGAACACATATTTTATTTTTATTTTTTTGTGAAGTAATTCACGACTCTTCATTTCCTTAAGGTTGGTTACTGGAGGTCTATTTCGTTCTTCTGATTGTGTCATGTTTCCCTGTTCTTTGTGTTGATTATTACTTACCAATGTTGTGTGCATCTTTGATGAAACAGCTACCTGCCCCAGTCTTTATGGACTTGCATTGACATGCAAAGAACTTCATTCATTAGTTTGGTTTCTATTCTATTACATACTAGGAGACCTCTAATTTCTTTTATGATTGTCTCTGCTCTGGACCTGTGTGTATAGATCCTCAACTGGAAGGATATACTGCTTTCTTTCCTTTCTCAGGAGCCCATAATCTCTTGCTCTCTCTGACGTCTGACTGCCATAATAATGGGGCCGGGATATTGGAGGCACACTCCACACCTCTCCTTCTTGCCCTGTGTAGAAGCCTTGAGTTCTGAGCCTTCTTCTTTTCTCATACAGCTGTGATAGGCACCACACATTGCCTACTCCTTTCTCTTTGTATTTAGCTGCTGCCCTGAAACTCCTCCAGTTCTGTCCACACTCCCCAGTTAGGTGTGCTGAAAACTGGTCCCTTGGGCTGCACACTGAAATTTAAGGATGTTGAAAACATTCTACCTTTCCTACCATCCTTCCTTGGAGAGTGGCCTCAGATTCTGAGCCTTCTCAGTTTCACAAAAACCATTCCAACTGCAAAAAATCATGATTCTTTTCCTTTGTTCTCCACCCCGTAACACGCCCCCCCAAGGCATACTAATCAAACCGGTCCTATCAGCACTCCATTTGTGGTGAGATAGGAACTGGTCCCTTGGGCAGTGTGTGTATATATATCATTGCATGTATCATGTTGTATACACATATAATATATGTGATATATATCATAGTATATATATACACACACATACACACACACATATATTACACAAATGTCATATATATCATGATATATATGTGATATGTGATATGATATGTATATATCATATATAATATGATAATTTCTTTATCAATTCATCCATTGATGGCCACCTAAGCTGTTTCTATATTTTAGCTGTTGTAAATAATGCTACTATAAACATGAAACTGTGTATACCATTTTGAATTAGTGTTTTCATTTCCTTTCAACATATTTTCAAAAGCAGGATGGCTGGACAATACGGTAGTTCTATTTCTAAATTATTGCAGATCCTCCATTCTGCTTTCCATAGTGGCTGTACCGGTTAACCCACCAGCAGTACACAAAGGTTCCCTTTTCTCCATATCCATGCCAGCATTTGTTATATCTTATCTTTTTGATGATGGACATTCTAATAGGTGTGAGGTGATATCTCATTGTGGTTTTGATCACCATTTCCCAAATGACTAATGATGTTGAGCATCTTTTCATGTGCTTTTTGACCATTTATATATCTTCTTTGGATAAAGGTTCATTCAGGTCTTTTGCCCATTTTTACATTGGATAATTTGTTGTTTTGATATTGAGTTGTAGTTATTCTTTATATATTTTGGATATTAACCTTTTTCAGATATATGCTTTGCGAATATATTTTTCCCATTTTGTAGGTTGTCACTTCACTTTGTTTTTATTGTTTCTATTGCTCTGCAGAAGCATTTTATTTTGAGGTAGTCCCACTCATTTAATTTTGATTTTGTTGCTTGTCCTTTAGGTAACACACCCCCAAAGACTCATTGCCATGACACATGTTGAGGATTTTCCCCCCTATGGTTACTTCTAGGAGATTCATATTTTCAGGTTTTCCATTTAAGCCTTTAATCCACTTTGCGTTAAATTGTGCGGGTGGTGTAAGACAAGGGTCTAGTTTCTTTCTTTTACATGTGAATATGACATTTCCCAAGAGTGGTTTATTGGAGAGAGTATCTTTTCTTTGAGTATTCTTGGCTCCCTAGTCAAATATTAGTTGACCGAATATGTTTGGGTTTATTTCTGGCCTCTGAATTCCGTTCCATTGATCTGTGTGTCTGTTTTTAGGCCAGTACCATAAAGTCTTGATTTCAACATCTTTTAGTATAGCTTGAAATTAGAAAGTGTGATGTCTCTCACTTTGATCTTTTTCAGGATTCTTTGGCTATTCAGGGTCTTTGGTAGTTCCATATAAATTTTAAGAGTGTGTCTTCTACTGTAAAAAAATAATGCCATCAGAATTTTGATAGGGGTTGCATTGAATCCATAGATATTATTTGGTAGTATTGACATTATAACAATATTAATCCTTCTGTTCCATGAACACGGGATACCTTTCCATTTGGGGGGGGTCTTTTTAAAATTTCTTTCATCAATGTCTTTGGTTTTCAGTGTAGAGCTCTTTCACTACCTTGGTTAAGTTTATTTCTAAATACTGTTTCTGATGGTGTTGTGAGTGGAATCATTCTCTTTGTTTCCTTTTCAGGTGATTTGTTCTTAGCGTACAGAAATGCTATGAGTTATTTGTTTGTTTTTATTGAAGTAGAGTTGGCACATAATAATACATTTGTTTCAGGTGTACAACAAAGGGATGTATAGAGTTTATACTTTATGCTATGTTCACCACATGTGTAGATACCATCTGTCACCGTACCATGCTATTATAATACCACTGACAGTATTCCCTGTGCTATACCTTTCTTTCCCAGTACTTACTTATTTCACATCTGGAAGGCTGCATCGCTCACTCTCCTTAACCCATTTTGCCCACTCCCCCCACCCCATGCCCCTCTGGCAATCATCATTGTTGCCTGAATATATGGGCCTGTTTCTGCTTTTTGTCTGTCTGCTTGTTTATTCAAGTTATTTTTTTTATTCCACATGTAAGTGAAATCATATGGTATTTGTCTTTCTCTGACTAATTTTACCTACCCACCTCTTGGTACATCCATGGTGTCACAAATGGCAAATCTTATTATTATTATAATTATTTAATGCCTGAGCTATGCTCCATTGTATATGGATATCTTCTTTATCCATTTGTCTATCAGTGGACACAGGCTGCTTTCATATCTTGGCTATGGTAAATAATGCTGCAATAAACATAGAAGTGCATATATATTTTAATTCTCTTTAAATAATACCCAGTAGTGGAATTACTAGATCATATGCCATTTCTAATTTTAATTTGTGAGGAAGCTCTATGCTATTTTCTACAGTGGCTGCACCAATCACCAACAATGTAGAAGGGTTCCTTTTCCCACAAATCCTCACCAACAGTGGTTGTTTTTGGTCCTTTTGATTCTACTCATTCTGACAGGTGTCAGGAAATAACTCATTGTGTTTTGATTTTCATATCTCTGATGATTAGTGATGTTGAGTGACTTACATGGATGTCTGTTGCCCCTCTGTATTATCTTTTCAGGAAAAAAAAAAGGTGGATTCATGCCCTGTGCCTATTTTTTAACGGATTTTTTTGGTGTTGAGTTTTTAAAGTTATTTCTATATTTTGGATATAAACCCCTTACTGGATATATTGTTTGCAAATATCTTCTCCCACTCAGTGGCTTGTCTTTGCATTTTGTTGATGGTTTCATTCGCTGTGCAAAAGTTTTTATTTTCCCCTCTTCCCAATACTTTGTTTTTGCTTTTATTTCCCTTGCCTGGGTAGGGATAGCTCACAAAATGTTGTGATCGCCTATATAAAAGTATTACCACCAGAGGCTTGGGAAGATGCAGAGTAGGAGGAAACCAAGCTCACCATGTGCCACATTTACAACCAGATATCACCCCAAAGACTGCCAGAACAAACTCCATGACTAAATGCAGAGGTTTTTTTTTTTTTTTTTATGATGCCACACATGCCCCACCCAGCTGCTGTGTGCACAGATGCTATGCACCTCCAGCTACCACAACTGTCTGCTGCGTGCTCACCCAGCTGTGGGGGATCTCGCCTAGCCTGGTGGCTCAGTGCAAATTTTGTTAACAAGATCATTCTGCCCCCAGCCCCTCTGTAGTCACAGCCCCTCAGATCCAGCCTGTGTGCATCTCACTAACATCACAGACAGCAAGCACAGACCCCAAACAGCAAAGTCAGTGCAGACATCTGGACTGAAAGAAGACAACTCAGACACAATAAAAGGATGCAAGTAACACACATAGGAGACTCCCCTGAAGAGCCAGGTTCAGGTGAGTGGGGTACATTGTGCGGCAGGACACTACAGGACCTCTCCTTCATAAAGCCCCTACTTTCAAGAGCAGAAGGTATAGGTGACCTTCCGAACACGCAGAAACAGGTATAGAGAGGTAAACAAAATGAGGAAATAGAGAAACACGTCCCAAATAAAAGAACAAGATAAAATCACAGTAGGAGAGCTGAACAAAAGAGAAATAAGTAATAACCCTGACACATGTAGAATGTCAAGTAATGATCACAAAATACTCACTGGACTTCAGAAAAGCATGGAGGACATCAGTGAGGCCCTTGACAAAGAGATAAAAAATAACATATCAGAAACAGAGAACTCAATAAATGAGGTTAAAAGTGCAACAGATGGAGCAAGTAGTAGGTTACAGGAAGCAGGGGAACTTATCAGTGAACTGGAGGACAGCGTACTGGAAAGCAATCAAGCTGAAGAGGTAAGAGATGAGGAAATACTACATAAGGAGAATGGACTTAGAGAACTCAGTGACTCCTTGAAGCGTAATACCATTCACAATATAAAGATCCCAGAAAGAGAAGAGAGAAAGGAGGACAGAAAATGTATTTCAAGAAATGAGAGCTGAAAACTTCCCAAATTTGGGAAGGGAAGCAGAGATACAGATTGAAGCACAGAGAGCTCCCAACAAATTCAACCAAAGTCCATGACACATAGTAATTAAGGTGGGCAAAAATAGCGATAAAGAAAGAATGTTAAAGGTTGCAAGAGAAAAGAGCACAGTTACACACAAAGGAAACCACATAAGGCTATCAGATGATTTTTCATCCGAAACTTCACAGGCCAGAAGGGAATGGCATGATATATTCAAAGGGTCAAGAGCAAAAACTCTGCGGCCAAAAATACTTTATCCAGCAAGGCTATCATTCAGAATAGAAGGTTAAATAAAGAGCTTCCCAGACAAACAAAAGTTAAAAGAATTCACGTGACTAAACAAGTGCTACAAGAAATGGTAATGGGGATTCTGTGGGTGGAAAACAAAAACCATACGTAAAAGTCAAAAAAATAAGAAACACAAATGCAAAAACAAACCAAAACAAAATCAGTTAGGAAATCACAAAATAAAAGGATATAAAATATGATACCAAATATCTGAAATGTGGATGGGAGAATAGTAAATATTAAGTTCAAACTTAATATACACTGCTATATGCAGAAGACAAATAAACAGTAATAGATACAGAAAAAATACACATAAGAAAACCAAGTATATCACTGAAAGAAAACCAGCAAACCATGAAAGAGAGAAAAACAAAAAAGGGTCAGAGAAAGACCACATAAACGACCACAAAACGAGTAACAGAATGGCAAAAGCCACATGTCTATCTATAAGCACTTTGAATATGAATAGATGAAATATTCCAATGAAAAGATATGGGGTGACAGAGTGGATAAAAAATAATCTATATGTGGCCTACAAGAGACTCATTTAAGACCTAAAGCCACCTGCAGATTGAAAGTGAGGGGATGGAAAAATACTTAATCATGGAAATGGATGTCAAAAGAAAGCCAGAATAGCAATACATGTATCAGACAAAATAGAATTGAAAAAAAAAAACAATCTGTAAAAAGAGACAAAGAAGGACCCTATTTATTAATAAAGGGGACTACCTAACAAGAAGATCTACCAATTGTAAAGATATATGCAGCTGACATGGGAGCAGTCAGATACATAAAACTTTTAATAACAAACATAAAGGAACTAATTGGTAGCACTATAATAATATTAGGGGATTTTAACACCCCACTTACATCAGTGGACAGATCATCCAAACAGAAAATCAACAAGGAAACAGTGGTTTTAAATGGCTCACTGGACCAGATGGATATAACAGATATCTTCAGAACATTCCACCCTAAAACAACACAATACACATTCATCTCAAATGCTCACAGAATACTCTCCAGAGTAGATCACATATTAGGTAAAAACAAAACAAAACAAAAAAAGCCTCAACAAATTCAAAATAATTGAGGTCATAACATGTATCTTTTCTCACCATAACGCTATGAGATTAGAAATCAACCACAAGAAAAAAATCCAGAAAAACAACAAATACAAGGAGATTAAATAACAGACTACTAAAGTAAAAATGGTTAAAACAAGAAATCAAAGAAGTAATTGAAATTTCCATGGAAACAAATGAAAATAAAACCACAGCGGTCCAAAATCTTTGGGATGCAGCAAAAGCAGCTCTAAGAGGGAAGTTTAAAGCAATACAGACTTATTTCAAGAAACAAACAAAGAAAAATCTCAAATAACCTAATCTTACAACTAATGGAACTAGAAAAGGAACAGTAAACAAAACACAAAACGAGCAAAAGGAAGGAAATAATAGATAAGGGCAGAAATAAATGATTACAAACAAACAAACAAAAACAATAGAACACATCAATGAAACCACAAATTTGTTCTTTGAAAAGATCAAGAGCGCTGATAAACTTCTAGCTAGAATCATGAAAATCAAAAAAAGAGAAAGGACTCAAAAAGAAATCACCAATGAAGAAGAAAAAACAATGAACACCACAGAATTACAAACAACTGTGAGAGAATATTATGAAAAACTATTTGCCAACAAATTAGACATCCTAGAAGAAATGGGTAAAGTCCTAGATACAATAACCTAAGAAAACTGAAGCCAGAAGACATAGAAAATTTGAACAGACCAATCACCAGCAAGGAGATTGAATCAGCAATCCAAAAAAAAAATCCCCAAATATAAAAGTCCAGGACCAGAAAGCTTCATAGCCAAATATCACCCAGCATTTAAAGAAGAGTTATACCTATTCTACTCAATCTATTCCAAGAAATAGAAGAAGGAAAACTTCCAATTTCATTCTATGAGGAAAGTATCACCCTGAAACCAAAACTAGATGGAGAAACCACATAAGAAAAGAAAAGAATAGAAAGGAAAAGAAAAGAAAAGAAACGTAACTACAGTCCAATATCTCTGATGAACAGAGACACAAAAATCCTCAACCAAATACTAGTAAACAGAATCCAACAATACATTAAAAAATAATTAACCAGTATCAAGTAGGATTTATTCCTGGGATGCAAGGGTAGTTCAATATTCACAAGTCAATCAATGTAATACGTTAAGAGAAACGATAAAAAAAAAGATATGATCATCTCAATAGATGCAGAAAAGGCATTTGACAAAGTACAACAACGATTCATGACAAAAACCCTCAACAAAGTAGCTTTAGAGGGAGCATACCTCAACATTATTAAGGCCATACATGAAAAACCCACAACGAACATCATACTCAATGGGGAAAAACTGAGACCTTTCTCCCTAAGGTTGGGAACAAGTCAAGGATGTCCACTCTCACCGCTTTTGTTCAACATAGCCCTAGAAGTCCGAGGCACAGCAATCAAACAACAAAAAGAAATAAAAGGCATCCAAATCAGTAAGGAAGAAATAAAACTTCCACTATTTGCAGATGTCATGATACTATACATAGAAAACTCTAAAAGAGTTCACCAAAAAGCACTACAACTGATAAATGAATTTAGAAAAGTTTCAAGACACAACATGAATGTACAGAAATCCATTGCATTTATGTACACTAATAATGAAGCTGCAGACGGAGAAATTAAAAAGAAAATCCCCTTTGAAATAGCATGATATATAATAAAATAACTAGGATTAGACCTAACCAAAGGGATAAAAGACCTGTATTCTGAAAACTATAAAACTCTGATGAAAGAAATTGAAGGTGACACAGAGAAATGGGAAGACATTCCATGCTCATGGTTTGGAAGAACAGATATTGTTAAAATGTCTATACTAGCCAAAGGACTCTGCAGATTAATTGCAACCCTTATCGAAACGGCAACAATGTTTTCCACAAAACTGTAACCAAAAATCCTACAATTCTTTTTGTAGATAGTAAGATTTATTTTAATTTTTCAATCTGCTAAAAACCCCTAACACTGAAAAAAAAAAATCCCACTATACTCATATCTATGTATAGTGTGGACATTTTCAGAGGACTTACATTAGGAAACATTGTTTATCTTCAACCACATGACAGTACTGCATATGCCTACAATTTATATGGAACCACAAAAGACTCCAAATAGCCAACACAATTTTGAAAACAAGAAGCAAAGCTGGAGGTATCACAATTTGGAACTTCAAGTTATATGACAAAGCTGTAGTAATCAAAACAGTATGGTACTAGTATAAAATAGACATGTAGATCAATGGAACAGGATAGTAAATCCAGAAATGAACCCACAATTATATGGTCAATTAATCTTCCACAAAGCCAGAAAGATTATGCAAAGGAAAAAGTCTCTTCAGCTAATGTTGGGAAAACTGGACAGTTACATGCAAAAGAACGAAACTGGACCCCTTTCTTACACCATATACAAAAATAAACTCAAAATGCCTGAAAGACTTAAATCTGAGACCTGAGTGCATAGAAATCGTAGAAGAGAGTAAAGGCAGTACCCTCACTGACATTGGCTGTAGCCACTTTTTTCTAGATATGTCTCTTGAGGCAAGCGGGGGGGGGGGAAGCAAATAAACTATTGGGTTACATCAAAATTAAAAGCTTCTTTACAATGAAGGAAACAATCAACAAAACTAAAAGGCAACCTGCTGAATGAGAGAAGGTATTTCCAAATGACATATCCAGTATAAGGTTAGTATCCAAAATATATAAAGAACTTATAAAACTCAACACTCAGAACACAAATAACCCAATTAAAAAATAAAAGACAAAAGATATATAAAGATATTTCTCCAAGCAAGACATGCCAATGGCCAAGAGACACATGAAAACATGCTCAGCCTCACTCATGATCAGGGAAATGCAAATCAAAACTACAGTGAGATACCACCTCCCGTCTGTCAGAATGGCTAAAATTAACAATACGAGAAACCAAGTGTTGGTGAGGATGTGGAGAAAAAGGAACACTTTGTGCTGTTGTTGGGAATCAAAACTGGTGCTGCCACCCTGGAAAACAGTATGGAGGTTGCTGAAAAAGTTAAAAATAGAACTATCCTATGATCCAGCAATTGCACTACTGGGTATTTACCTCAAAATACAAAAACGCTAATCCAAAGTGATACATGCACCCATACATTAATAGCGGCATTATCTACAATAGCCAAATCATGGAAGCAGTGCAAGTGTCCATCAGTAGATGAATGGATAAAGAAGATATGGTATATTTGCAATGGAATCTTATTCAGCTTTCAAAAAGAATGTACTCATGTCATTTGCAGTGACATAGGTGGATCCAGAGTGTATAATGCTAAGTGAAACAAGTGAGTTTCAAGGAAAATAAATGCCGTATGGTCTCACTCATATGTGGAATTTGAAAGACAAACAAACAAAAATGAGTAAAGGAAAAAAAAATGGAGTGGGAAGCAAACCAAGAATCAGACTTTTAAACAGAGAACAAACAGATGGTTACAGGAGGGAAGGTGGCGGGGGATGGGTAAAAATGGCAATGGGATTAAGGAGTGCATTTGTCCTGATGAGCACTGGGTGCTGTATGGAATTGCTGAATCACTTTATTGTAAGCCTGAAACTAATACGACACTGTATGTTAACTATACTGCAATTTTAAATAATATTATGTTTAAAAAAACAACATAAAAGTTACTACTGCAAAAACTAATGATGTATTTTATGGGGACTAACATAACACAATAAAATAAAATTAAATTTTAAAAAAAGTTACTCCTGCCTGTTTTCTTCTAGACGTTTTATGATTTCAAATCTTACATTTAGTTCTGTAATCCATTTTGAGTTTGTTTTTGTTTATGGTGTAAGAAAGTTTTCCACTTTCGTTCTTTTACATGTGGTTATCCAGTTTTCCCAGCAGAATTTATTGAAGAGACTGGATTTTCCCCTGGGTGTATTCTTGCTCCCTTTGTCATAGATTAATTGACCATATAAATATGTGTTTATTTCTGGGTTTTCTATTCTGTTCTAATGATCTATGCATCTATTTTTGTTCCAGTACCATTTTATTTTGTAGTACAGGTTGGTAGTATTTCTTGAAGTGGATATTTTATATCTTTGTAGGATATCTTGATTCCACAGTTTGCTTTGGCTAGTAAAGACATTTTTTACAATATTAATTCTTCCAACCCATCAGCATGGAATATCTTTCCCTTTGCTTATGATGTCTATAGTTTCTTTCATCAAGGTTTTATATATTGGAGAGTATATGAAGTTCACCTACTTGGTTAAGTTTATTCCTAGGTATTTTATTTTTCCTTGTCAAAATTGTACATGAAATTTGTTTTTTATTTGTCTTTCTGCAATTTTGTTACTAGTGTATAGAAATGCAACCAACTTTTATGTATTAGCTTTGTATCCTGCCAATGCACTGAATTCGTTTATTACTTCCAACAGTTTTCTGGTGGAGTCATTAGGGTTGTCTATGTATAGTATCATGTTATCTCCAAATAGTGACATTTTAACTTCTTCTTCACCAATACGGATGCCTTTTATTTCTTTCTCTCATCTGATTGCTACAGCTAGGATTTGCAGTATATACTGAATATAAGTGGTGAGAGTGGGCATTCTTGTGTTCCTCCTAATCTCAGAGGAGAAGCTTTCAGGTTTTCACCATTGGGTATGATGTTATCTGTGTGGTTTATATTTGTTTGAATTGATTTGATTTGATTTGATTTGGTTTACAGTGTAGTTAATACACTGCACTATATTAGCTTTCGGTATATGATATAATGACTCAACAATTCCATATATTACTCATGCTCATCAAGGTAAGTGTATTCTCAATCCTCTTCCCCTATTTCACCCATCCCCACTACCGACCTCCCCTCTGGTACCCATAAGTTTGTTCTCTATAATTAAGAGTCTGCTTTTTGATTGGCTATAATTTTACCCTCTGTTTGTTTCTTTTGTTTCCTAAATTCCACATATGAGTGAAATTGCATGGTATTTGCCTTTTTCCTGACTGGCTTATTTTGCTTAGCATTATTCTCCCCAGATCCAGAAATGTTCTTGCAAATGGCAAGGCTTTATTATTTTCTTTATGGCTGAATAGTATTCCACTGAATGCAGATTAATTGACCACAATTCTATGGTCAATTAATCTTTGACAAAAGAGGTGAGAATATGCAAAGGGAAAAAGAAAATCTCTTTAACAAATGGTGTCGTGAGAACTGGGCAACTACATGCAAAAGAATGAAACAGTGTGGAGGTTCCTCAAAAAATTAAAAACAGAGCTACCCTATGACCCAGCAATTGCACTCCTGGGTATTTACCCCAAAGACACAGATGTAGTGAAAAGAAGGGCCATACGCACCCCAGTGTTCATAGCAGCAATGTCCACAATAGCCAAACTGTGGAAAGAGCCGAGATGCCCTTCAACAGATGAATGGATAAAGAAGATGTAGTCCATATATACAGTGGAATATTCCTCAGCCATCAGAAAGGATGAATACCCAACTTTTACATCAACATGGATGGGACTGGAGGAGATTATGCTAAGTGAAATAAGTCAAGCAGGGAAAGTCAATTATCATATGGTTTCAATTCTTTGTGGAACATAAGGAATAGCATGGAGGACATTAGGAGAAGGAAAGGAAAAATGAAGGGGGGTGGAAATCGGAGGGAGAGATAAACCACGAGAGACTATGGACTCTGAGAAACAAACAGGGTTTTAGAGGGGAGGGGG